>NC_057721.1:84632567-84666702 GCF_004010195.1 Chiloscyllium plagiosum | reverse complement strand
TTGTTGTGGTTCTGTTCGCCGTGCTGGGAATTTGTGTTGCAGACGTTTCGTCCCCTGTCTAGGTGACATCCTCAGTGATTGGGAGCCTCCTGGGAAGCCGGAGGAATGCCGGAGGAAACATCACAGAAGCGCTTCACAGGAGGCTCCCAAGCACTGAGGATGTCACCTAGACAGGGGACGAAACGTCTGCAACACAAATTCCCAGCTCGGCGAACAGAACCACAACTACTACTCCTATTTTCTAAATTTGTTTTTATGAAATAATATAAAAGGCAATGAGGAAAAGGCAGGAAATTGGCGCTCAGTCATGGCGTTCCGACACTGTTCTCCTTTTAAGACAAAAAATAATGGCCATGAGAAATAGGGGCAGGAATAAACTTTTTGGCCCCTTGAGCCTTCTCTGCCATTCAATAGGATCATTGCTGATCATCCAACACCATATTCTATCATGTATGTGACACTATAATAATTGTGTGACCTTTGAACATCCTCTTTTTCGATTGCCCTGAGTAAGCAACTTGAATTTACATAGCACTTAAATGTAAAGCCCACGAGGGGATCCAAAGGAACTTTGTCAGACAAAATCTGTCACCAAACCATACAAAGAAATGTGAGTCTGAGTGTCCAAAAGCTTGGTCAAAGAGAGAGGCAATTTGAAGAGAATTTAAAATAAGGAGAGAACTTTAGAGAGTGAGTTAGGAAGAGAATTTCAGAGCAGCTTGGACACAGCCAGCATTGGTGGGCTCAAGGCAGTTGGGTTACATGGGGTCAGAATTGGAGCAATGTTGAGCTTGTGGAGCTGGGCTGGACAAAGTTACATCGCTAGGGAAGCAAGGGATTGATTAATGTGACATTGAAATGCAACACTGCTAACATTTCTGTATTATTGGATGTATTAATTTTTCTCCCTGTTTTTCTTTGTTCACAGAAACCATCCAAATGTTTAACTGAGTGGGTTGGATTTAAACAGAAGTACCAGTTTTACCAAAACAGTAGAAGTGACTCACTAGGAGTAAGTATGATTTGTATTTAATTTTGGCCAGCAGCTTACAGACACAAAGCGGAACGATAGTATAGTTGAGGATGAGAGAGTAATGAGAGATAAATGATGATAATAATGAGGAAAGATAGGTGGCGGTGTCATCTGCCCACTGAATTCATAATCCAGAGACAAGGACAGACACTCTGGGAATATGGGCTTGAATCCCGCTATGACAAATAGTGGATTTTGAAATCAATTAATAAATCAGGATTTTGAAATTAAACTCTAATGTCAATCATGAAAACATCAGTTATTGTAAAATTCCATCCAGTTAATTCATATCCTTTAGGGAAGGAAACTGCCATCCTTCGCTGGTCTGGTGTGCATGTGACTCCAGACCCAAACTACCTAACTACCCTGTGAAATGGCTGAGCAAGGCACTTTGTTATTATCAAACTGCTACAAAGACTGAAGGAATGAAAGAAACCTGACAGACTTTCTGAGATCTGACTTACTAGGCAGTGGAAATGATCAATGCTGTGAACACTGCTGAGTTCTCCTGACTACCATCTGGAAGTTGGTGCCAGCATTGGGAGAGCTGTCTCATAGACAGACCAGTGATATGGAGAGCTGTCTCACAGACTAGTCAAGCAACAGCCCGACAGAATCATACTCACAGTAGGAAATGGTTGGAGACACTGGCTATGGGCCCTGACAACATTCTGGCAATAGGACTGAAGGTGAATGCATCAAGGTTAGCTGTGCCTGAACCAGACTGTTCCAGTACAGCTATGAAACTGTATCTACTTGACAATGTGGAAAATTACCCAAGTTTTATCTGTCCACAAAAAGCAAGACAAATCCAACGCAGTAATCACAACTGCCCCATCAGTCGACTCTCGATCATCAGCCAAGTGATGGATGTCATCTTTGACAGTGCAATCACCCAGAGCATGGTCAGCAACCTGCTGATTGATCCTCACTGAGGGCCACTTGGTCCCTGACCTCAGTACAGCCTTGATCCAAAAGAGCTGAACATCAGAGGGGAGGAGAGTGCAACTCCCCTTGACATCAAGACTGCCTCTGACCGAGCGTGGCACCTAGGAGGCTGAGCCAAACTGGAGTCAGTGGGAAGGAGGGCAAAGCTTTCCAGTGGTTAGAATCATACCTGGCACACAGGAAGATAAATGATTATATTCCACCCCCCCCCCATTCCAAAGAAGAGTCATGCTGGACTTGAAATGTTAACTCTATTTCTCTCTCGTATCCTGCCAGACCTGGTAAGTTTTTCCAGAAACTTCTGGTTTTGTTTAAGATGGTTGCGGTTGTTGGAATGTCAGCTCCAGGATATCTTGACAACCTTGACCCAACCATCCTCAGCTGCTTCCTTCATGGCTTTCCCTCCATTATAAGGTCAGAAGTGAGGTTGTTTACTGATGATTGTACAATGTTCAGCACCATTTGCAACTCCTCATACTGAAATAGTTCATGTTCAAATGCAGCAACAGCTGGACAAAATTCAGTCTTGGGCTGACAAGGAACAGGTAACATTCGCTCCACACAAACTAGGCACTGACCAGCTCCAATAAGAAAGTCTAACCATTACCCCTTGATATTCAACATCATCACCATCACTGAATGCCTCAATATCAACATCCTGGCATTAAAATTGGCCAGAAACAGAACTAGACCAGACATTAAATTTTGTAGCTGTAAGAGAAGGTCAGGGACTAGGAATATTGTGGCGAGTAACTCATCTTCTGACTCCCCAAAGCCTGTCCACCATCTACAAGGCAGTAGTCAGGAGTGTGATGGAATACTCCCCACTTGCCCTCCAACAACACTCAAGAAGCTCAGCACCATCCAGGACAAAGCAGCCCCTGCTTGATTGGCACCACAATACAAGCATCCACTCCCTCCACCACTGATGCTCACTGGCACTCACAAATTGCACTTCCCAACCCACTAAGGCTCCTTCATGACCTTTACCGTCTGGAAGGACGAGGGCAGCAGATTCTTGGGAATATTATGACCTGCAAGTTCCCCTCTGAGCCATTCCGCATCGTGACTTGGAAATATGTTGCCATTCCTTTTGTGTCACTCGGTCAAAATCTTGAAACCCCCTTCCTAACAACATCGTGGGTGACCCCATTTCCTAAAAATTGCTGATTCTCAAGACAGTTGCTCTCCACCATCGTCTCCAGGGCAGTTGGGGATGGGCAATGAATGCAGTCTGAGCCAACAGTGCCTACATCCTATCAACAAATATTTTGAAATGCTAAGCGACCCATGTAATCATTAACAAACCTAACAGTTTTTTATTGTTCACTGTGATCTTCCCTATCTTTATTGGACCTACATTTCCCTGTGCTGCCATCTGTTTTTGTATACATTTTCATGGAGTGTGAATGTTGCCCATCCCTTCTTGTGTTTAACTCCTGCAATCCATCTGCTGCAGGTACACCCACAGTGCTATTACAGAGGGAGTACCTCTCACAATATATTCATAAAATGTTTGTTATGGTGTTGTT
Source organism: Chiloscyllium plagiosum (assembly GCF_004010195.1). Lineage (NCBI taxonomy): Eukaryota > Metazoa > Chordata > Chondrichthyes > Orectolobiformes > Hemiscylliidae > Chiloscyllium > Chiloscyllium plagiosum. The sequence goes on along the minus strand of NC_057721.1, from coordinate 84,663,189 downwards.
TTCTATCTTTATTCGTAATATCTTGTTGCGTCTTTTGATATTGGTTTATTATTCTTTGCTTTTTATGACTCTCCCGTTCCAGACTTTCTTTGTATTTGAAATCACGGAGTGGTTTCAGGACAGAAGGAATACATTCAGCCCATCATGCCTGTCCTGGCTCTCTGGCAGAGAACACACCTCGCCTCTCTGCCTATAAACCTACACATTATTCCTTTACAGATAACGATCCATTTCCCTCTGGAAAGTCTTAATTGACCATGTCTCTCACACATTCTCAGCACATTTCAGAGCCTAACTACTCGCAGCAAAAAGGTTTTTCCTTGTGTTACCATTGCTTCAGTTGCTATTTACCTGAAATCTGTGCCTCTCATTCTTAATCCTTCCTAAGACTCTGTGTCCAAAAAAGCTGGACACAATACTGTTGCTGAGACTGGACCAGTATTTTGTACAAGTTTGTCAGAAATTAAATAAAAGCACAGAACTGCAGAGCTAAATATTCAGTCATAGAGTTAAAACAGAGAGTGCTGGAGAAACTCAGCAGGCCTGGCAGCATCTGATGAAGGGCTTATGCCCGAAACATCGATTTTCCTACTCCTCAGATGCTGCCTAATCTGCTGTGCTTTTCCAGCACCACACTCTCGACTCTGATCTCCAGCATTTGATGCTTACTTCTCTTACTGTAACCTATTGTTCAAAAATGTTAAGCATCAAAGTCAAATTTATGAATGCAACTAAGCCTGATTTTTAATGATCAGTAATAAACTGAACCAAACTGAGAGGTCTCAAGGAAATTTTTGTACAAGTCAATAGCAGCATAGTGATTCTGGTACAATTCAGATTACACAGTATGCAATGAACTAAAATTAGTTAACAACATTTATTAGTGAGCAGCTATCCCAGAGTGCCCTTGTCTTGATGCTGACAATGCTGACAAGGTGGAGTTTCTGTGATTTTGACCCAGTGACATCAATGGAACTGCAATATATTTCCAAGTCAGGATGGTGACTGAACCTGATATCAGATTCGTTCGTATGATTGCTGTTCACAAGATGTTCCCTTAAAACCAGATTATTAGCTAATTCTGGGTCATTAGATGTCGCTAAATCTCATATCCTTTGTTGATTCTGAAACATGTTGTTCCAGAGAATTCTCAATATATTTCGGACATTCATTGGCTTTACTACGAGGAGTTATTTTTCTTTCTGTCATTCTCCGGAGCATTTGCTCTGTTATTTTAATTATGCGGTATGGCTTTGTGTTTTTTTAACTCTGTATTTCTCAGCCCTCCCCCAACAGCCCTTAACTATATCTTAACAGTCAGGAGCTCTGAATTTTTATTCATACCAGTGTTCTACTTTACTGTTCCTTGCTTTGACCTGACCATTTCCACTGACCATTCACACCTCTTTCTTTCCAATATTGTGATTATATCTTTCATAATTACATTGTCTTTTCCGAATCTCCTGCAAACTGAAACATTTATCTCTCAATCCCGTATAGTTTGTAATCTGCTGTTTGTAATGTCTACTTGGAATGCATTGCCTGAGCAGGTAGTGGAGGCTGGAAACCATACAACCTTTAAAAATTATTTGGATGAGTACTTCAAATATCAGAACATTCAAGGGTATGGGACAAGTCTGGGAAATTGGAATTAGCACACTTTTAATAGCAGTTACGTTGGTGCAGACTCGATGGGTCGAAGGGCCTATTCCGCATGGTATGAATCAATGAAACTACAACACCATTTCGTTTATCAGGATGAGCTTACAACTCATTTGTTTTCTTTCTTGTATTCCATTAATTTGCTTACTGAATGTCCCTGACAGTATTGTGTATGTGGGGATGTGGGGATGTGGACAGCACTGACCCCCTTGTGTATCAGCCACTACTATGGAATTGGAGTGTGGCATCCTTGTCCTACCAAAGAATGTTGGGAAAATTGGACAGCTTTTATGGGCAATTTAGATCTGGTTGAAGCCCATTAAACTGTTCATTAAAGATCTAAGTTGGTCAGGATGTAGTTTGGAAGTTTTAGCCATTGGGTTGTTGGTTGTGGTTCACTGAGACTATGCTGCCATGCCCTGAGCCCAATTGCTTAGTTCTTAAAGTAGGTCCTGAAGAAGGGCCTGTGCCCGAAACGTCGAATCTCCTGTTCCCTGGATGCTGCCTGACCTGCTGTGCTGTTCCAGCAATAAAGTTTCAACTTTGATCTCCAGCATCTGCAGACCTCACTTTCTCCTCCTAGTTCTTAAAGTAACCAAGTGAATAAAAATGAAGCAAAACTTCAGGGAGGAGGCAGTGGCATTGTCATTTTGTCATTGGACCTGTAATTCAGAAGCTGTAGGGACACTTCAACAGCATCTTCCAAACTTACAACCACGTCGAGAATAAGAACATGGTAGGACAGTAGGAGCGCCATCACCCGCTAGTTTCCTGGCAAGCCACTCACCATCCTGACCTGGAAATATATCACCGTTTCTTCACTGTCACTGGGTCAAAATCCTGATTCCCTTCCTAACAGCACTGTGGGTCAACCTACAGCACATGGACCACAGTGGTTCAAGAAGGAGCCTCACCACCACCTTCTCAAGGGCAATTAGGGATGTACAATAATTGCTGGCCCAGCCAGCAATGCCCACATCCCTGAATTAATTAAATAAACACTAGCACAAATCCCACTATGGCAGATGGTGTAATTTAAATTAATAGCATCTAAAATTAAAAAGTGCTTGGCTCAGTAACGATGGCCATGCAGCCGATGTTGTAAAAACCCATCTAGTTCAGGAGTAACCTTTTGGGAAGGACACCTGCTACCTTTACCCAGTCTGACTCCAGAGCCAAAGCCGAGTGGTTGATTTTAATCGCCCTCTGGCCCTGGTAATACACTTCAAGGCTATTTACGGGTTGGTAACAAATGCTGACCTTGCCATTGGGACCATGACTGAATTGAAAAAAAACTGCTGAGATTAAAAGTAAAACCACAAAATGCTGCAAGTACTGAGCAGAGTTAATATTGAAAGAAATGTGATAAGTTATTGTTTCTGACAGTGAATCCCACTTCCAACAATGTCTGTGTGTTTAAATTACATTTAATTCATTTTAGCCATATTTAATTTGAAACTTACAATATGTTCTTTTTCTCTTAATTTTAAAAAAATATCAATCAGGACCCAGAACAGGAATGTTTTTTGAAGTACAGTGATCATCAGCTTTCAGCCAAGTCCAATGGCTTTCCAACAAACCATGTTGTTGTCATCAGCAATGAGAAAGGGGATACACCAGCAGCAATTAGCTTCTTTGCAGCCCTGAGAATCCCGGTGAGTAATTTAGAAGGGTTCCGCTGTTTGTCGTGTATTGTCTTCCATCTCTGCCTTGGCTTTGTAATACTGGCAGGTTGTTTGAGATATCCAGCTCATCAAAAGTTGTAATTCTTTTCTGCAAAGACACTGTCAAAAAATCAGACTCCTATCCGGATGTAAGCTCTTCCAAGTCATCAGCAAAGGACACAATGTTAATGTTACAACTGTGTCAGTGCAGATCAATGCTTGGTGATAGAATTGGCGATGTATTTTTAATTTGAATCAAGCCATCCACTTTCAATATTTAGTATATGATATTTCAATACAAACATCTGAAGCAATATTTTCCTCACTCTGCCTCTGCCTGCAGGTACCTGGGTACATTTTACCCTTTCAGCATGTTCTATACTTCAGTGAGATCATGGCTGATCCACATCCATATCCTGTTGTGTTTTTGCTTGGGAAAATCAGATCAATCTTGGATTTAAAATTAACAGTTGATCTGACATCAGATATCTCTTGCAGATGAGAGTTCCAAATTTCAATTATCCTCTTGATCTATTTTTGTTATTTGAATTCCACATTTCCCACCTTTTTTATTCATTTACAGGTTGATGGTGTCGCTGGCTAGATCAGCATTTGTTGTCCATCCCTAATTACCCAGAGGGCATTAAAGAATTAACCACATTCCTGTGGGTCTATAGGGCAAACTGAGTAAAGATGGCAGTTTCCTTGCCTAAGGGATATTAGTGAACCAGGTGGGCTTTTCCTGACAATTGACAACAGTTTCATGGTCCATATTAGATTCTTAATTCCAGACTTTTTTATTGAATTCAAATTCAACCATCTGCTGTTCTGGAATTAACAATCCAACGATGTTAGGACAAGGCCATCACCTCACCTGCTCCTGACAACCTGAGATTCTTGTTAAGCAAAGAAATCATTGTACTTACACCTTAAAAATATTCAAGGACTCTATTTCCATTACTTTTTCAGGAAGAGTTCCACAATGAAGACAATGTTTCACCTCATCTCCATTTAAAATGGCATCCCCTGATCTTTGAAGGACTGACCCATTATTATTGATTCTCCTGTACCAGAAACCATCCACTCACCCAGATCTCTCTAGCTCAGAGCTATGCAAACTCTCAGCATTTAGATAATCTGCTTCTTTTTATTCAGACAGCCAAAATGTACAGCTCCACATTTTCCAGCATGCTTCATCTCTTCCCACTCACTTAACCTATCAAGTTTTTTAGTCGCCTCTTTATGACCTCCTCACAGTTTCTTTGAGTCTTCAACATATTTGGGAGCCTCACCTTTCATCACTTTATCCATTTCATTTAGATAAATTGGAAGCAGTTGAAAAACCCAGCATCGATCCCTGTGGCACACCAGTTGTTATGTCTTGCTGTTAATTTCCTGTTACCCAGCCAATCTTATATCCATGTCTTTTCCTAAAACGAGTTCTCCAATCCAGGCAGCATCCTGGTAAATCTCCTCTGCACCCTCTCTAATGCATCTACATCCTTCCTATAATGAGGCGACCAGAACTGGACATAATATTCCAAGTGTGGTCTAACCAGGGTTTTATGAAGGTGCAGCAAAGTGAGGATGCAAAGTTCATCGCCAGAGGCGTAGCAATCCCTTGCTTCCCATAGTAACCTTGGATATATCTGTTGTGGCCTTGGGGACTTACCCATCTTGATGCTTCCCAGAATTTCCAGCACATCCACTTTCTTAACATCAATCTGTTCCTGCCGATTAACCTGGTCCACGGTGTTCTCACTATCAACAAGGTTCCTCTATCTAGTGAATACTGAAGCAAAAAACTATTTTAGGGCCTCCCCTATCTCTTCAAACTCAAGGCAAAAGTTCCCTCCACTATCTCTGATCAGCCCTCCCCTCTCTCTGATCATTGTCTTATTCCTCACGTAAGTGTAGAATGACTTTGGATTTTCCCTAATCCTTCCTGCCAAGGCTTTTCCGTGCTCCCTCCTAGCTCTCCTCAGTCCATTTTTCAGTTCTTTCATAGCTACCCTATAATTCTCTAAAGCGGTGCCAGATCCTTGCTTCCTCAACCTTAAGTAAGCTTCTTTTACGGTGGCTCAGTGGTTAGCACTGCTGCCTCACAGCGCCAGGGATCCAGGTTCGATTCCAGCCTCAGGTGACTGTCTGTGTGGAGTTTGCACATTCTCCCTGTGTCTGTGTGGGTTTCCTCCGGGTGCTCCAGTTTCCTCCCACAATCCAAAGATGTGCAAGTTAGGTGAATTGGCCATGCTAAATTGTCCATAGTATTCAGGGATATGTAGGTTAAGTGCATTAATCAGGGGTTAATGTAGAGTAATAGGGTAGGGGGAATGGGTCTGGATGGGTTACTCTTTGGAGGGTCGGTGTGGACTTGTTGGGCCGAATGGCCTGTTTCTACACTGTAGTAATTCTACGATTCTTCCTCTTGATGAGAAGCTCCTCTTTTCTTCTCATTCAAGGCTCCTTTGTGGGTGGCACAGTGACACAGTGGTTAGCACTGTTGCCTCACAGCGCCAGAGACCTGAGTTCAGTTCCCACCTCAGGCAACTGACTGTGTGGAGTTTGCACATTCTCCCCGTGTCTGCGTGGGTTTCCTCCGGGTGCTCCGGTTTCCTCCCACACTCCAAGGATGTGCAGATTAGGTGAACTGGCCATGCTAAATTAGGTGAAGGGGTAAATGGAGAGGAATGGGTCTGGTTGGGTTTCTCTTCGGAGGGTCAGTGTGGACTTGTTGGGCCGAAGGGCCTGTTTCCACACTAAGTAATCTAATCCTTCACTTTACCATTCCTTGCCTGTCTCAGTGGGACAAAGTTATCCAACAAGTGCTCCTTAAACAGCCTCCACATTTCTGTTGTGCATTTCACGTAGAACAATTGTTCCCAATTTATACTCCACAGCTCCTGTCTAATAACAGTATAATTTCCCCTACCCCAATTAAATACCTTCCCATTACCGTCTTCTCCTATCCCTCTCCATGGCTATGGCAAAGGTGAGGCAGTTGTGGTCACTGTCTCCGAAATGCGCTCCCACTGAGAGATCTGACACCTGGCCTGGCTTGTTGCCTAGCACCAAATCCAATATGGCCTCCCCCCTAGTCGGCCTATTTACATATTGAATCAGGAATCTCTCCTGGAGAAACCTGACAAAATTGGCTCCCTCCGGATCATCTGCACTAAGGAGGTTCCAATCAATATAGGGAAAGTTGAAGTCATCCATTACAGCAACTCTGTTACATCTGCACCTTTCCAAGATCTGCCGTCCAATCTGTTCTTCCATCGCTCTGCTGCTATTGGGGAGTCTATAGAAAACACCCAATAAAGTGATTGTTGCTGGCGTCCACCCATACTGACTCAGTAGACAAACCCTCCTCAACAACCTCCTTTTCTGCAACTGTGATGCCCTCTCTAATTAACAATGCTCTTCCCCCTTCTCTTTTGCACTCATCCTTTTATTAATTATTCTGTCCAATTTTCTGACCTGTCATCTGTCTTTGACAACAATATACTTGTTCGTTTGGTTTAATGCTATCTCAAACTTTTTAGAGTTAACCAATATTGTGGCTTCAAGTGTTGAGATGTTTCTCACTCTTTGGAGTATATCTATTTTGTGTATTCTGAATGATCCTCTTCAATATCTGTCACTGCGTCTCTGCTGACCTGTCCTTTAGCCTAATTTACCTCTTCACTTTAGCAAGCTCCACTTTAATGTCCTCAAAATTCTGCTTTTTCAAATTTTGCAATACAGTCTCAAGCCCATTTCCCTTTCTCTCTCAAACTGACTAAATTCAATTTTGTCGTGATCGCTACTGCATAAGTGAGCTTTCACTGTGAAATAATTCATTAATACTATCACATTGCATAATATCAAATCTATCCTGCTCTCTGGTCATCTCCAGAATAAGGTGTTCTAAGACACTATGAGACCATAAGACATAGGAGTGAAAATAAGGCCATTCAGCCCATTGAGTCCACTCCGCCATTCAGTCATGGCTGATGGTCATTTCAATGCCATTTACCCACACTCTCCCCGTATCCCTTTAATGTCCCGGCCTCCACTGCACTCTGTGGCAATGAATTCCACAGGCCCACCACTCCCTGGCTGAAGAAATGTCTCCTCATTTCTGTTTTAAATTGACACACTCTAATTCTAAGGCTGTGCCCATGGGTCCTAGTATCACCACCTAACAGAAACTAATTCCCAGCGTCCACCCTTTCTAAGCCATGCATTATCTTGTAGATCTCCCCTCAACCTTCTAAACTCTAATGAATACAATCCCAGGATCCTCAGCCATTCATCGTATGTTAGGCCTACCCTTCCAGGGATCATCTGTGTGAATCTCCGCTGGACATGCTCCAGTGCCAGTATGTCCTTCCTGAGGTGTGGGGCCCAAAATTGGGCAATGTATTCTAAATGGGGCCTAACCAGAGCTTTATAAAGTTTCAGAAGCACATCGCTGCTTTTACATTCCAACCCTCTTGAGATAAATGACAACATTACATTTGCTTTCTTAACCACAGACTCAACCTGCAAGTCAACCTTTAGAGAATCCTGGACTAGCACTCCCAGATCCCTTTGTACTTTGGCTTTAGGAATTTTCTACCCGTTTAGAAAATAGTCCATGCCTGTATTCTTTTTTCCGAAGTGCAAGACCTCACATTTGCTCACATTGAATTTCATCAGCCATTTCCTGGACCACTCTCCTAAACTGGCCAAATCTTTCTGCAGCCTCCCCACCTCCTCAGTGCTACCTGTCTGTCCATCTAACTTCATATCATCGGCGAACTTCACCAGAATGCCCCCAGTCCCTTCATCCAGATCATTAATATATAAAGTGAACAGCTGCAGCCCCAACACTGAACCCTGCGGGACACCACTTGTCACTAGGCGAAAGTGAGGACTGCAGATGCTGGAGATTAGAGTCAAGATTAGAGTGGTGCTGGAAAAGCACAGCAGGTCAGGCAGCATCCGAGGAGCAGGAAAATTGATGTTTCGGGCAGGAGCCCTTCATCATTCCTGATGAAGGGCTCCTGCCTGAAATGTCGATTTTCCTGCTTCTCAGATGCTGCCTGACCTGCTGTGCTTTTTCAGCACCACTCTAATCTTGACCACTTGTCATTAGCTGCCATTCTGAAAAAGAACCTTCTATCCCAACTCTCTGTCTTCTGTCAGACAGCCAATCCTCAATCCATGCCAGTAGCTCACCTCGAAGCCAGTAGCTCACCTCGAACGCCATGGGCCCTCACTTTACTCAGCAGCCTCCCGTGAGGCACCTTATCAGAGTCCTTTTGGAAGTCTAGGTAGATAACATCCACTGGGTTTCCCTGGTCTAACCTACTTGTTGAATCCTGAAAATATGCTTCGAGTTCCTCAGCTAGGGTCCCTATGTCTGTCTGACTGTTCCTATCTTTGATTTGTTACATCTTCCCAAGTTTGATTCCTCAACTGTCTTGTTTAGTTTAATCTTGTCTACTTCCCTAGTTATATGGACATTTGCTGGAACACTGGTCTCAGCACAGTTCAGGTGCAAATCATCCCAATGGTACAGTCTCCACTTTCCCCAGTACCAGTACTGATGCCCCAGGAACCAGAACCTACTTCTTCCATGCCTGTTTTTGAGTTATTTCACAAACTTTATGTGCCCCCTGTCAACTAACAAGCAGAAATCCAGCGGTTATTACCCTCGAGATTCTGTCCTTCAGTTTAGTACCTCGCTCCTCCAAGTGTCTAAGTAGAGCCTCTTGTCCTGTTTATGTTGGTGGCAGCTTCACGGATCGTAACAGCTGGATCGAACTCTTTAAGGCTGTAAATTCCAGTCTAGCTCTGGGCAGACATCGTGAGCCCTGTTACTGGGCAAGATAACACAGCCATTTGCAGTCACAATTTTGGCTGCACAAAGCAGTGTCTGTCAATCATCAAGTATTCCTTTTAACTCTCCACACTTGAAAGGTATCCTGAGACAAGTTGCTCTGGTCAATCTACTCCTCCTCCTGAAAGATCTTGCATTCATGCACACGACTGAGTGCCTTAGTTTGTTGCATAATTGCAACGCCTGAGGCTCCAGCACTATAATATCCTCTGTCCCCTGACCTGTCTCACTCAGGGTCACACCCATCTGTCACTTGTTGTGCTCTCTCTGCAAGGCTGTGGTTATCTTCTGGATCGAAGTGTTGATGTATCTTTCCCCATCCCTGATGTGTTGTAATATCTACAACTCCACCTCCAATTCATTACCCTGATTTACTTGCAATGGGTGTGTTCCCCCGGATCACTTCCAGGTGGAGATGAGCTCACAGGACCGCAGCGAGCACGCCTCTTCCACCATTGTCTATGTGCTAATTTGTCTCCCTGATCGTAAAATTCTCACAATGCAAACAAACTCACATTATCACTCCAGGATGGCCCCACAGTCAGCTGCTCTCTGACTGTGTCTCATGTCTCCAGAAAGATTGACAAGTTAATTTTTAAACTTGCTCATAGACATCAAAGCCTACTTGCTGCTAAAATCTAAAAATAGAAAAAAATGATACTACGTATAAATCAGCTCATAAGTGGTCACAAGCATCATAAAGGCTTTTTGCGCTGGGAGGCTGCTGTAATCAGCTGCTTGTCTGGTTGTGTTTTGCAGGGAGTGTTGGAGTTTGCTTTCTGTCTCCTGTTTGCCAAGTTAGTCAGTTATACATTCCTTTTCTGGCTGCCAATGTATCTTGCTAACAAAGGTGAGCATCAATGTTCTAAATCAGTGCTGTGGTTGCATTGACTGATTTTAGTGTTGGAGTTATTACAGGTGTACACTATAGCTTTGCCTCAAATAAATCAAACCCATGAAAGGTATCATTGTCTCTGATATTATAAAGGTGAAGCAGTCTATCACATCTGTTACAGAGAACATAGCCATCGTCACAATTTGAGTAAAAACCAAAACAACTGCGGATGCTGTAAATCAGAAACAAAAACAAATTGCTGGAAAAGCTCAGCATCTGTGGAGAGAAGTCAGAGTTAACGTTTCGGATTGAGTGACCCTTTTTCAGAACTCTGTTCTGTTCTATTCAGTTCTGAGGAAGGTCACTGGACCCGAAATGTTAACTTTGATTTCTCTCCACAGATGCTGCCACACCTGCTGAGGTTTGAATGTAGTTCACTGCAATTTTTAAAATTAGAAATGAAAAGTGATATAAAACTGTTCTGAGAAACCATCTCATTTACTAACATTTTGCCAAGTCCACTTATTCTGAAAACTCTGTTAGTGCACAGCTATAGAAACTACAGAGTGCTCTTGTATTGCCTTCTCTAAAATACTGTGCATGTGCTCAATGAAATATAAACACAGTGTGATTTCACAAATAAACATGAAGTAGTCAGTACTTCAATCCCATTGCCATGGAGGTTGGACCTTAACTATCATATAAAGTGGCTGTACAAACCCTCTGTTTGTCAAGAAGGATCACAGATATTGTCTCTGTTAGTGATGCTCACATCCCAGATATTGTCCCTGTTAGTCATAGAGTCATAGAGATGTACAGCACAGAAACAGACCCTTCGGTCCAACCCCTCCATGCCGACCAGATATCCCAACCCAATCTAGTCCCACCTGCCAGCACCCCACCCATATCCCTCCAAACCTGCCCACATCCCAGGTATTGATGAGGCAATGAGGACCAGTTTACCCTTTCCATATTTATAACAAAGGAAAACTGTTGTTTAAAATAGAGTTGAAAATGGCATCCCCCTAAGGCAATGACTGATAGGTGGCAATGAGAAACCTGCGCACACTGAGAGTTTGAAATGTTTACCCATTTCCAATTTGATTTATTTTGTATTTCCAGAACACTTTGAAGCCAAGAAAGCTGGAGATCTTTCAACGCTGTTTGATGTAGGTGGAATCATAGGTATGAATCCTCCAAATTACTTATCATCAGATTTTATTTCTTTTTAAACATTAGCCAAAGGAAAGAACACCAGCTGGAAAGTGAGCCATGGTATAACATGAATTGCTGAACTGCAAACATACGATGAGCTGTTTAGTCTGTTAGACACTTTGAATATTACAACCTTTGGTGTCCTGGATGTAGTCAGCTGACAACAAATCAAATTCTTGTGGCGTCATGGTAGTTTCCCTGCCCCATCCTTTGATCCGGGAGACCTGGGTTCAAGTCCCACCTGCTCCAGAGGTATGTAATCACATCTCTGAACAGGGTGCTTAGAAAAAATATAAAGCAGCAAATCTGATTTTATGGACAGCTATATCCTTTGCCTGTTGTCCTATTCTATGGGTCTGTACCCCTTACCTCTCAGCCTGCTCTGTACCTCACATATCTCACACTGACTTCCTCACGCTTGCTCTCTGACATATGTATTTATGTTATATATTTCTGTTCTGTGCCTTGATTAAAAAGTCAAAACTCCTCTATGCCTTAGTAACCACTTTACTAACCTGTCCATCCATCCTCGGAATCTGCTGAGACAATAACCCAAGGCCTCTGTGTTTCTCTCTATTTCACAGCATTATATCATTACCTGCCTGCTCCTGCATTATTTCGTCTCTTTGCCCTGGCCCCTCACCATCACTGAGACATTGTGTCACAAGATTGATTCCATTTGTCACTTTTAAACCCACTTGGCTACTTCATTGGTAGCTGGTGGCAATGGGCAGGTTCCCCACAGCACTGCCAACATGACCATGTTTCTGTTCTTGTGTTTCTGTTTCCAGGTGGAATCCTTGCGGGTGTGATATCTGATTACACAAAAAAGAGAGCAACTACTTGTGGAGTGATGTTGCTGCTGGCTGCACCAACAGTAAGACCTGCTGCTCATGATACTTATAAAGAAGCATAAATTGAACATTTTGACTCATCATTATGTAGGAGCAGAAATAGGCCATTCAGCCCCTCGAGCCTGTGCTGCTATTCTAGATCATGGTTGATCATTTACCTCAACCCTGAATTCTTATGCTATCCCATATCGTTAGCATTCAGAAATCGATCAGTTTCTCTGTTGTGCCTGCACGACAACTGAACTTTCACAGTCCTCTAAGGTAGAAATTCCAAAAATTCACCTATTCTGAGTGATGTAATTTCTGCATATGTCCCAACAGTCTACCACTTAACCTGAGACCACATTAACATGTTAACATATTAACCTGATACTATATGACTGGTTCTAAACATCACCCTGACCTACTCTACCCTCCCCTCCCCAGCCAGAGGAACCACGTTTTCATAACTACCCTGTCAGGCTCTGTAAGAATTGGTTACATTTGAACGAGAAATCTGTCAGGTGTCATAGAAGAGTGAATTGCAATAATTGTTACATGCTTACTTTGAATATTGTCAGAACCCAAAATTCAAATTTCACTTAATTTTAATGTTAGTTGAAACATGTTCAGGGCCACATTCACACACACTGACCCTCACTGGGGTACAGTCCCACACACACTGACCCTCACTGGGGTACATTCCCACACACACACTGACTCTCACAGTGGTACAGTCCCACACACACCGACTCTCACTGAGGTATGGCTCCCACACACACTAACTCTCACTGGGGGACACACACACACACTGACTGTCACTTGGGTATGGCTCCCACACACACTGACTCTCACTGGGGGACAGTCCCACACACACTGACTCTCACTGGGGTATGGGTCCCACACACACTGACTGATTAGAGTGACAATTCTTTTCCTTATACCATCTCCCTCTCTCTCCATCATTCAGACTATTGCCAAAAATCCTCTAAATATTCCCCCTTCCAGTATCTTCCTGTATTCTAATCAGTAAACACATCCAAAAATGCCTGTCCTTCATCTGCAATGCCCTTGTCCCCACCAATCCCATGAGTTACTCATGATCACCTTCCTCAAGGGATTAATGGGTTAAAGAGCAGAAGTGATTGTGCTGTGCAACAAGAAATGGTTCTCCATTTGCAGATCAAGCTTATCCACCTTCCGTGTTCTCAGTTCCACTGTTTAGTGCAAGAAAACCCCTGCTCTTTACCAACTGACTCAATCGTTCTCTACTCACTCTGTCTGCAGCATCGCCCTGACATATTCAGCCATCATCCTCACAAATTCCTCCTTTATTGTGCACTTTTTGCACAATGTGATTAGATCATGGTGTACTTTTTCATTATACACTCTGTGACGTCACATCTCATCCCAATTCTGCTTCATTAGCTGCTTCTCCTGAGCTGTCATCCAGCTCATCTCCATGTCACTCCCTACCTGCATTTGGTGTTCTTCTAGCCCCACCTTAATTTTGCAGATCCTCCTTTTGAACCTCATCCTTTTACTATCCTTGTGAATTGTCCCACTATCACAATCATAACCTCCTAGAAAATCCTGCCATTCCTTGTAAACTCCTGGCCAACTTTCATCCTCTGCCCCTGCCTTTCAAACACATTGTCATCCAGTTACATTGAGGTTTCACTGAGTGCCTTGATTCTAGTTTCTGACCCAGCCATAGCATCACGACCTCCAGAATAGTTGCCCATTGGTCTTGTGAGTGGCCTTCTCTCCCTCTGTGCTGCCCTGAAATTTCTCACCAGCCTCAACACCCTAGACATGAGGCTGAGAATGAGAAAATATTATCAGTCCATCAAACCAATTCCATTCAAAGTTCATTTCAGCTCATTCTATTCTTCCTTTGGTCATATTCCCACCTCTTGTTCATCAACTTCATTTCCTTTCCTCTTCTGCGAGTCAACCAGTCAGTGCTATTAATGTCTCTGTACCTGTCAATTCTCTTGTCCACAGATATCGAATCGATCCAGTTGCTTTTTAAAGATGCCAATTGACCTTGAGCTACCTTTCTGCAGGTCTGATCTCTATGTTCACTATCCTGGCCTTGCTCTGCTTTGCCCACTTTATTTTAGTGATAATTCTCTGTGCTCTCTTGTTACCAATTTATCAACCAGTGGAAACAGTTGTACAGTCTTTGCCATCTGAAACTATTTGACAATTTGGACAGGTTAATGTGTATGCACATACTGATGGCAGTAAATATTTAGCAGCTGAATCAATTTGTTTCCTCTTGCACAGCTCACTCCACTGAACACAGGAGGTTCTGATGGTAAAAATTAGTTAGAACAAACTGTGTTAAGATAACAGCTAAATATTACATCTATATTCCTACAGCTCTACGTATTTTCTGCGGTTGGCTACATGAGTCTGAAAGCCATTGTTGGTAAGTTGAGTCCTGTTTCTGTTGGACCGATCAACTCTGAGCCTGAAGTTTCCTCAATGTGATTCTCAGGTATAACGTGAATTTGCCAAAAGAACATAGAAACCAGGAGCTGCAAAAGGTCAATCGGCCCTTCAAAGCTGCTCTGCCTCCCATAAGATCATCGCGGATCTGACTTGAACCTCAGCTCTACACTGCTTCATTTCCCCAATATTCTTTCACCCCTTTGGAAATCAGGAACCTGTCTAACTTCTACAGTCGGTTCTGCTATTACATGAATTTCTTCAACACAAATTGGCTATAACATGATTGAAGAATTTAGACCATTGTTTGTATAGTGCGAGCTTTCCTTACCTGTCTTGGCTATAATGCAGTTCCAGTCCCATTAGTTTAAATGATGCTGCTAATAAGCAATTTATATTGCAAGATCACACGGGGATGGAACTATCACATTATATCAGAACAGACTATACCTTAAAATATTTAAAGATTCTGCATCTTTTGAGGAAAGAAATTTCAAAGACTGAAAACTCTCTGAGAGAAAAATAAATGGCAATCTGCAGTGTGCCTGTGAGTTCAGATTGAAAGTATTCAACACCAGGGGTGTCTGAGAGGCGCAGTTTGCAGGGAGGGTAAATGGTGAGGTAGAAGCATGTTTTAGGCGGCACGGTGGCTCAGTGGTTAGCACCACTGCCTCACAGCGCCAGGGACCCGGGTTCAATCCCTGCCTTGGGCGACTGACTGTGTGGAGTTTGCACATTCTCCCCGTGTCTGCGTGGGTTTCCTCGGGGTACTCCGGTTTCCTCCCACAGTCCAAAGATGTGCAGGTCAGGTGAATTGGCCATGCTAAATTGCCCATAGTGTTAGGTGCATTAGTCAGAGGGAAACAGGTCTGGGTGGGTTACTCTTCGGAGAGTCGGTGCGGATTTGTTGGGCCAAAGGGCCTGTTTCCATACTGTAGGGAACCTAATCTAATCTAAAATGTTTCCTTATCTCTGTCTTAAAAGGGCCTTATTTTTAAACTTTGACCCCTAGGTCTAGATTCTCCCACAAGAGGAAACATCCTTTCCATATCTGTCTAGTCATTCCCCTCGAGATCTTCATATGTTTCAATTAAGTTACCTCTGACTCTTCTGAACTCCATAGGATACAGGCCTAGTTTGTCTAGCCTTTCCTCAGAATGCAATCTGCTCATTCCAGATATTAGTCTGAACTGGTTTAAACACATTAGATAGCATCTCCTTTAAATATGGTGGCCAGTACAGTACACAGTGCTCCTGATGCAGACTCACCAATGCCCTGTAAAACTGAAACATTACCTCCTAACTCTTACATTCAATTCCCCTCGCAATAAACTATCACATTCTATGAGCTTTCCTGATCACTTGTTGTACGTGTGTGCTAACCACCTGTGATTCATGCACTAGGACACCAGATCCCTTGATATCTCAGAGCTCCACAGTCTCTCATTATTTAGAAAATATTCTTCATTTTTATTCTTTCTACCAAAATGGACAGTTTCACATTTTCCCATTTGCCAGGTGTTTGTCAACTTCCTCAATCTATCTACGTCACTTTGTACAAAACAAATTCCTGGAAAAACTCAGTTTTTTGGCAGCAGTTATGGAGAGAATGCAGTATTAACATTTCGGGTCAGGTGACCCTTCTTCAGAACTGGTAGTAGCTGGGAAAAGGTTAGTATGTGTGCTAAAGTTCAGGTAGGTGGCAATGGAGCACAGAGAGAGAGAGAGTGAGAATGATAGCCCCCAGCAATTTCTGTTTTCATTTCTGAGTTCCAGCATCGTCAGATCTTTGGGTTTTTTTAAGTACCCTTTGCATTTGGTCATCTCTTTCAAAACCTGGATAGGACAGGCCTTGGGGTCACTGAAGTTGGGAGAACTGAATGAAAAATCCAACACCAAAACAGTTAGAGAAACTCCATTACAGATAAGATCAGTGAACTTGTATCAGTTCCAGCTTCGTATTGATACTGTTTATTCTCATCTCATTTCCCTTGTGATTCCATATTCCCTCCCAAAGTTCACCCTATAAGTATTTATCACCAGTTATGTTAAATGGGCATATACAGTAGAATCAGAGAACCACACAAAATGGTGGGTCAGTGAGCACTGCTCCCTCACAGTGCCAGGGACTGGGGTTCCATTCCACCCTCAGGCAGCAGTCTGTGTGGAGTTTGCACATTCTCCCCATGCCTGTGTAGGTTTCCTCCATGTGCACCAGTTTCCTCTCACAGTCCAAAGATAGAAAATAGATGCAGGAGTAGGCCATTCGGCCCTTCAAGCCTGCACCATCATTCAATATGATCATGGCTGGTCATGCAATTTCGGTGTCCCATTCCTGATTTCTCTCCATACCCTTTGATTTATTTAGCTGCAAGGACCACGTCCAGCTTCCTCTTGAATCTATCTAATGAACTGGCCCCAACAGCTTCCTATGGGAGAGAATTCCACTCTCTGAGTGAAGAAGTTCTTCCTCATCTCAGTCCTGAATGGCTTACCCCTTATTCTTAGACTGTGATCCCTAGTTCAGGACTTTTCCATATCTCGCCTGTCCAGTCCCATTTGAATTTTATATGCTTCTATGAGATTCCCCCTTGTTCTTCTAAATACTAGCGAATACAAGCCCAGTCAATCCAGCCTTTTGTCAGATGTCAGTCCGACCTTCCCGGGAATCAGTCTGGTGCAGATTAGGCGTTTATTGCTAAAGAAATGGAGTACTGAAGCAGGGGAATGTTGTAAAAGAGTCATGGAGATCTACAGTACAGAAAAGTCCCCTTCAGCCCCTCGCGCTTGTACCAGTTAAACACAATCCCCTAACTATTCTAATCCCATTTCCTAGCGCTTGGCCTAAAGCCTTGTATACCTTGACATCAGAAGTGCACATTGAAATACTTCTTCGATGTGATGAGGGTTTCCCCCTCTCCCACCCTTTCTGACGCAGCACCCACCTCTAACTACATACATACCATTCAGTGAGGTTTGTGAGACGATAAGGGGGATTGATAAAGTAAACGTAGAGAGTATGCTCCCACTGGTGCCGCGAACTGTAGTTTTAAGATAAAGGGTAGCAGATTTGAAACAGAGTTGAGAAATTACTTCTGTCAAAGGGTCATGAATCTGTCACATTCACTGCCCTGACTGTGGTGGATTTTGGGACATTGAGAAGGAGATGGACACATTTTTATTTAGTATTGGGTTGAAGTGTTGTGGACAGTGGGCACAAAAGTGAGCTCAGACTGAGATGATGTCAGCTATAAGGCCATAAGATATAGGAATAGAATTAAGCTATTCAGCCCATCAAATTTACTCCACCATTCAATCATGGCTGATATGTTTCTCAACCCCATTCTCCTGCCTTCTCCCATAACCCTCCATACCAATACTAATTAAGAACCCATCTATTTCTGTCTTAAAAACACTTAATTACTTGGTTAACAATCACACAACTCCAGGTTATAGTCCAACAGGTTTACCTGGAAGCACTCGCTTTTGGGGGTTCACTTGGTTTGGGTTCCACTCCCCTCTGCAGCAATGAGTTCCACAGTGTCATTGCCCTCTGGCTGAAGAAATTCCTCCTCATCTCCATTCCAAAGGGTTGTCCCTTCATTCCGAGGCTGTGCCCTCGGGTCCTAGTTTGTCCTCCTGGTAGAAACATCTTCTCCCCAGCCACTCTATCCAGGCCTCTCGGTATTCTGTAAGTTGCAGTCAGATCCCCCTCACCCTTCTAAACTCAATCGAGTACGGACCCAGAGTCTTCAACCACTCCTTATTTGACAAGCCCTTCAACTGTAGGATTGTTTTTATAAACCTCCTCTGGATACCCTCCAAGGCCAGCACATCCTTCCTTGGATGCGGGGCCCAAAACTGCTCACAATATTTCACATGCAGTCTGACCAGAGTCTTATACAGCTCCAGCAGTACATCCCTGCTCTTATATTATAACCCTGTCAGAATAATTGCAAACATTGCATTTGCCTTCCCAACTGCCAAGTGAACCTACACGTTAAGAGAATCCTGAACTAGGACTCCTAAGTCCCTTTGTGCTTTGGATTTTTGAAGCCTTTCCCCATTTAGAAACTTGTCTATGCCTCTATTCTTCCGACAAAACTGCATAATATCACACTTTCCCACATTGTATTCCATCTGCCACTTTTTTGTCAATTCTGCTCAACGAGCAGGTCCTTCTGCAGTCTCCCCACTTCCTCAACACTACCTGTCCCTTTCAGCTATCCTTGTGTCATTAGCAAATTTAGCAACAATGCCTTCAGTTCCTTCATCCAGATGGTTAATGTTTGACGTGAATGGCTGTGATCCCAACACAGACCTCTGCGGAACTCCACTGTTCACCAGCTGCCATTCAGAAAAGACCCCTCTGCCTTGTGCCAGTCAGCCAGTTCTTTGTCTGTGCCAGTACCTTGCCCCGAACACCATGGGTTCTTATCTTATTTAACAGTCTCCTGTACAGCACCTTTCAAAGACTAGATTAGATTAGATTAGATTACAGTGTGGAAACAGGCCCTTAGGCCCAACAAGTCTACACCGCCCCGCCGAAGCGCAACCCACCCATACCCCTACATCTACCCCTTACCTAACACTACGAGCAATTTAGCATGGCCAATTCACCTTACCTGCACATCTTTGGACTGTGAGAGGAAACCGGAGCACCCGGAGGAAACCCACGCAGACACGGGGAGAAAACGTGCAAACTCCACACAGTCAGTCGCCTGAGGCGGGAATTGAACCCGGTTCTCTGGCACTGTGAGGCAGCAGTGCTAACCACTGTGCCGCCCAAGACCTTCTGGAAATCCAAATAAATGACGTCCACTGGCTCTCCTGTGTCTAAATTGCTCATCACGACCCCAAAGAATTCTAATAGATTTGTCAAGCATGACTTCCCCTTGGTGATGTCGTGCTGACTCTGCCCTGTTTTACTATGCACTTCCATAATCTCATACCAACGGTGCAGGTCAGACTAACTGGCCCTTACTTTCCTGTGTTCTGTTGCCTTCCCTTCTTAAACAGAGGTGTTAGATTAGCTGTGATTGTATTAAATAGGATAGTGAAGAAGGCGTTTGGTATGCTTTCCTTTATTGGTCATGGTATTGAGTACAGGAGTTGTGAGGTCATGTTGCAGCTGTACAGGACATTGGTTAGGCCACTGTTGGAATATTGCGTGCAATTCTGGTCTCCTTCCTATCGGACAGATGTTGTGAAACTTGAAATGGTTCAGAAAAGATTCACAAGGATGTTGCTAGGGTTGGAGGATTTGAGCTACAGGGAGAGGCTGAACAGGCTGGGGCTGTTTTCCCTGGAGCGTCAGAGGCTGAGGGGTGACCTTATAGAGATTTACAAAATTATGAGGGGCATGGATAGGATAAATAGACAAAGTCTTTTCCCTGGGGTCGGGGAGTCCAGAACTAGAGGGCATAGGTTTAGGGTGAGAGGGGAAAGATATAAAAGAGACCTAAGGGGCAACTTTTTCATGCAGAGGGTGGTACGTGTATGGAATGAGCTGCCAGAGGATGTGGTGGAGGTTGGTACAATTGCAACATTTAAGAGGCAATTGGATGGGTATATGAATAGGACGGGTTTGGAGGGATATGGGCCGGGTGCTGGCAGGTGGGACTAGATTGGGTTGGGATAATTGGTCGGCATGGATGGGTTGGACCGAAGGGTCTGTTTCCATGCTGTACATCTCTATGACTGTAAATGGTGAAGAAGGCTTAAGGGGCTGAATTGCGTACTGCTGTGCTTAACTGTTATGTTCTAGGAAAATTTCAAGTCATTGAGGCAGTCACTTTCTTCTAAGTTAATGTGGGATATCTAGTTTAGATACCTATCCTACATAGATTCAGGAGCTGCGAGCAAAGAATGAGGCAAACCCTAACAAAATGAACACACTCAATTGTTAAAATTAAATCTGAGATTAACTTTCACGATGCAGTGGACAGTGTTATATGGCTGGTTAAAATGTTCCAGCTTCTTGCATGTACAGTGGAAGTACTTTAGCTCTGACCTCACTGTTCTGAAGAAAGTGTGTTTCACATGATGGCATTTTGTGTGTAGAAATGTTTCCATTATTTTGAAACCAAAAACTTTGGTAATGTCTGCGTCTTATACTAGAGTAGTGTCTAAGAAATTGATGCTTCTGTCTGTGCAAGGCTCACTAGGATGTTGTCATTGCTTAATAGAGCTTGGATGTTTATTGATGATATTGATGAATTCTAGTTCTGCTCATGCAAAAGTCCAATATTCCACATATCAACACCAATGCCAAAGAGGAATGTTATGGCATTATCTAATGAATGAGAATCCAAGAGTAGGCTGGAGAAAACCTTAAGTGGTCTCAATAAATAAAGATGACTTATTTTGACTCTTGGGTCAAACATACAGCACATGGACTGCATACATATAGAACACAGAACATAGAAAAGTACAGCACAGAACAGGCCCCTTAGGCCCACGAAGTTGTGCCGAGATTTAATCCTAATGTAAAATATAATAACTTAACCTATGCACCCCTCAATTCACTGCTGTCCATGTGCATGTCCAGCAGTCACTTAAATGTCCCTAATGATTTTGCTTCCACCACCACCGTTGGCAACGCATTCCATGCATTCCTGCATAAAGAACCTA
This sequence comes from Chiloscyllium plagiosum, assembly GCF_004010195.1. Taxonomy (NCBI): domain Eukaryota; kingdom Metazoa; phylum Chordata; class Chondrichthyes; order Orectolobiformes; family Hemiscylliidae; genus Chiloscyllium; species Chiloscyllium plagiosum. The sequence goes on along the minus strand of NC_057721.1, from coordinate 84,642,021 downwards.
CCTTTGAGGTCCCCTTTATACCTTCCTCCTAATATCTTAAAACTTTGACCCATCGTGCCAGTCAATCATGCCCTGGGGAAAAGTCTCTGGCTATTGACTCTATCCATGCCTCTCATTATCTTGTATACCTCGATCAGGTCACCTCTCTTCCTCCTTTTCTCCAGCGAGAAAAGTCCAAGCTTAGTCAACTTTTCTTCATAAGACAAGCCCTCCAATCCAGGCAGCATCCTGGTAAACCTTCTTTGTACCCTCTTCACAGCCTCTGTATCTTTCCTATAGTAGGGCGACCAGAACTGGACACAATATTCCAAGTGTGATCTCACCAGGGTCTTGTAGAACTGCAGCAAAACCTCGCCGCTCTTAAACTCGAACCCCTGTTAACGAAAGCCAAAACACCATATGCTTTCTTAACAACCCTATCCACTTGGGTGACAACTTTGAGGGATCTATGTCATTGAACACCAAGATCCCTTTGTTCCTCCACACTGCCAAGAATCCTGGCTTTAATCTTATATTCAGCATTCGAGTTCGACCTTCCAAAATGTATCACTTTGCATTTATCCAGGTTGAACTCCATCTGCCATTTCTCAGCCCAGCTCTGCATCCTGTCTACGTTGCGCTGCAGCCTGCAGTAGCCCTCGATACTATCAATGGCACCTCCAACCTTTGTGTCATCAGCAAGTTTACTAACCTCATCCAAGTCATTTATAAAAACTACAAAGAGCAGAGGCCCAAGAACAGAGCCCTGCAGGACCCCACTCAATGCTGACCTCCAGGCAGAATACTTTCCATCTACTTTCAATCACTCTCTGCCTTCTGTCAGCCAGCCAATTCTGAATCCAGATAGCCAAATCTCCTGTATCCCATACTCCCTGACTTTATGAATGAGCCTACCATGGGGAACTTTATCAAATGCCTTGCTGGAGTCCATATACACCACATCCACTGCCCAATCTTTGGTCAACCTGTCTTGACACCTCCTCAAAGAACTCAATAAGATTTGTGAAGCATGACCTGCCCCTCACAAAGCCATGCTGACTGCCTTTAATCACACTATGCTTTTCCAAATAGTCATAAACCCTATCCCTCAGAATTCTTTCCAAAACCTTGCTGACCACAGACCCAAGACTGACTGGTCTGTAATTGCCAGGGATTTCCCTATTGCCTTTCTTGAAAAGAGGAACAACATTCACCTCATTCCAATTCCCTGGTATGACTCCCGTGGAGAGTGAGGAGGCAAAGATCTTCGCCAGCGGCTTAGCAACCTCCTTTCTCACTTCCCCGAGCAGCCGGGGATAAATCTGGTCTGGCTCTGGGGACTTATCCATCTTAATGAAGCCAAAATTTCCAGCATCAACTTCATTTGTATGAATATATAAAACTGGGAGTAAACCATTCGGTCCCTCTAACTTGCACCACTATTCTATAAGATCAGGCTTGATTGTGGTCTTAACTCCACATTCCTGCCTGCCCTGAGAATCTTTGAAAACTGCCGTATCCAGTAGAAATATACCCTGGGACTCCCAGTTGGCATTCTCCCATTGAAGCGACGAATACTTAATGTAGTGGTTCAAGAAGGCTGTGAGCCTTTCCCTCGAGCTGGTTCCACACAGTCATGGGCAAGTGTGATCTTACTGTAGTTCCTCACTTCCCATGCTCATGCTCATTCAGGCTTCACACCTTGTCATTATACAGATTAATGTTTCCTGCCTCAATTTTGTTCTGTAGTTATGCTGATTGGCTGCGGGGCATTAGTGAATGGACCATATGCACTCATCACAACTGCAGTGTCTGCTGATTTGGTGAGTACTGAATGCTCTTCCACCAGAACAGCAACCATGATCATGTCCAAGGCTGGCTCAGATCATTGTAATTCGCACTTACACTGGGGCAGGTGACCTAAACGTTAACCACAGAGTTTGGTTTTAAGGAGCATTGTAAATGGGGTGAGAGAGAGTGATGAAGATATGTGAGGGAAATGTGGATGAAAAACTGCTGATGGTGGGTTGGAGGATGTGGGCATTGGAGGAAAGCCAGGGCTGAAGTTTGCAAACTTGGACTATTTTGGAGAGATGAAGACAACCTTACTCTCATGTAGATCCACTGACTCTCTTCAATGCACATAGCAGCTGTGCCTTCAGCATTCCAGGCTTTAGTCTGTGGAAAACTCTCCCTAAGGCACTCCTGTCTCACCATTTTTCCTGACCAACCTGTTCATTACCTCCCAGATATCCCCATCTTCCATTTTTGTCAGATATTTCAGTAATGTATCATAGAACTTGTTTCTATTAACTGCCTATATTGCGAGGAACCTGTGGCTGTAAATTTATATTTTTCCAGGCAAATCCTAACTGAATCAGCAATAAACCAGTCCTTATATCTGTAAATGTTTCACTTGACTATTTTCCAAAGAAATTTGTCTTTCTGTAATCAAGACAGGATACAGCCTACATGAAATTGTTTTTTTCCCAGTAAACCACATGGGTTCCCTTTAAAACCATGAGAAAATCCTTGCGTAATCTCTAAAGTGTCTGAATGGTTCAATATCTTCCTGCTCTCTGCGTAGCCCAAAAATATAGATATCCATATATATTTTCCCCAGCTCTTTGTTGTCTTTTGTATTGGAGAATGCCATCTGTTTTAAATAATGGAATCTTGTGGCTTTATTCCTTTTGTAAATCACAAGAAGTTTGCAGTCTTCCAGTCAGAAAAGACCATTTCAGGCAATATAAGTACAAGCTGAGTAGTTAAACTGAATCTTTCAGCAACGTTCCTCACTAATACAGACCCAAATGTCTTCTATCTTGAATGTAATTTGTGATTTGTTCTTGGTTTGAGATTTTCCTGTTTGCCTGAGGTGAGCAGACCAACGGGATTATATTTTACCTGGTTAGTGCTTCTATTGCATAGGCTAGGTACCCCAAAAATTGCCACTGATAATTCTGTTCTTTTAATCCTGAATGATTTCTGATTTCAGGGCACACACAAGAGTTTAATGGGAAATTCCAAAGCTCTGTCCACTGTGACTGCAATCATTGATGGTACTGGCTCCATTGGTAGGTGTTTGAACATCCCTGCTGCATTACACAACATAAGGCAACATATCACCATTACACCATATCACCGTGATTTGGAAACACCGGTGTTGGATTGGGGTGTACAAAGGTAAAAATTACACAACACCAGGTTATAGTCCAAAAGGTTTATTTGGAAGCACTAGATTTGGGAGCGCTGCTCCTTCATTGTCCACAATCACCTGATGAAGGAGCAGCGCTTCAAAAGCTAGTGCTTCCAAATAAACCTGTTGGGCTATAACCTGGTATTGTGTGATTTTTAACCATATCACCATTACGCCATACCACCATTACACCATGTCACCATTACACCATGTCACCATTACACCATGTCACCATTACACCTTATCCTGTCATTACAAGGGAGGGCCTGGGCAATTCACTCAATCCACCCATTTTTTTCATGGACAGGTTGCGATGTGAAGAAGCATGATTGAAATGTATTAATTCATCTAGGAATGTCACCTAAGACCCAACTAAAGCTAATCACAGCACATATCAATCATACACTGATGATTATTTGTTTCATACTTCACATTGCTAGCTGATAACACAGACAACTAGTTAAACTAGATCCATTCAGCAGACTTCAGAACTATGACTACCACATATTTGGGTTAGGATTATCGCAGACTAAATACATGAGGGTTGTTTTTCACATGAGTTGAACTTAAAAGAGAAACGCTGACTTCATCACTGAAATGATAACAGCTGGTTACTGTAGATCTCTTGTGATTGTGAGGGAATAATTTGCTTGATCTCAACAATCGATACGGCACAAGTCAGGAGTGTAATGGAATACTCCCCACTTTCCTGAGTGGGTGAAACTCCAACAACACTCAAGAAGCTTGACACCATCCAGGACAAAGCAGCCCCCACTTGATTAGCACCACATCCACAAGCATCCACGTCCTCCACCACTGGTGCTCAGTAGCAGCAGAGTGTACTATCTACAAGATGCACTGCGGAAATTCACCAACGATCCTTAGACGGCACCTTACAAATCCATGACCACTTCCATCTAGAAGGATAAGGGCAGCAGTTACATGGGAACACCTCTCCCTGCAAATTCCCCTCCAAGCCACTCACCATCCTGACTTGGAAATATATCACCGTTCCTTCGCTGTCACTGGGTCAAAATCTCGGAATTCCCTCCCAAAGGGCATTGTGGGTCAGCCCACAGCACATGGACCACAGCGGTTTAAGAAGGCAGATAGGACAGGAAATAAATGCTGGCCAGCCAGCAACGTCCACATCCAAAAAATGAATATTAAAAAAAACGATATGTATCAAATGTATCTGTCCATGCTATATTAGGAATGTGATCACTGCGCAGTCTTTGTGAAAACCAAGTCCCAGTTTCACACTGAGGGCATTCTCCATTTTATCATATTGCATCATGACTGTGCTGAATGGGATGGATTAGGAACAGGAAAAAAACCAAATTCCTGGAAAAGCTCAATGGGTCTGGCAGCGTGTGTGGAGAGAAATCAGAGTTAATGTTTCGGATCCAGTGTCCCTTCCTCAGAACTGATGGTAGCTGGGTTAAAGTTGGTTTTTATGCAGAATATAGTTGGGTGTGGGGGGTAAGGAGTGAACAATAGGTGGAGATAAAGCCCAAAGAGAGAGCACGATGGTTGGATAGACAAAGGAGCTGATAATGATCAGGCTGGGAGAATGAATAGCTGCTAATGGGACTACTGGTGGCTAACAATTAGTGGTGTGTAATGGCAGACCGTGTGATAATAAGGCCTAGTGTGTGAGGGTTGGGGTAAGGGCCTGGGCGAAGGTGTCTCAAGCATGTTGAACTCAATATTGAGTCCAAGGCTGTAAAGTTCCCAAACAGAAAATGAGGTGTTGTTCTTCTAGCTCGAGCTGAGCTTCCCTGGAGCATTGTAGCAAGTCTGACACAGCAGTTGGCCAGGGAACAGGGTGGGGTGTTGAAGTGACAGACAACTAGAAGCTCAGGGTCTTTTTTACGAACTGCAAAGCAGTCACCCAGACTATGCTTCGTTTCCCCAATGTCGAGGAGACCACATTGTGAGCACCGAATGCAGTAGACTAGATTGTGAGAAGTTGCAGGTAAAGTGCTGCTTCACCTGGAAGATATGTTTGGGCCGTTGGGTACTGAGGAGGGAAATGGGCAGGTGTTACACCTTCAGAGGTTGCAGAGGAAGGTGCCCTGAAGCTATGGGGGGATGTGGGAGTGAAGGTGGAGTGGACCAGGGTTCTCCAGAGGTCCTTGTGGAAGTCTAACAAGGGAAGGGGAGGTGAAAAATGTCTGGTGGTGGCATCCCACTGGAGGTAGGGGAAATGGATGTGGATGCTGGTAGGAAGGTAGGTGAGGACTAGGGGGACCGTATCGCTGTTGTAGGAGAGGGGAGAGGGGGTGAGGGCTGAAGAGTGGGAGATGGATCAGACCCAGCTAAGGGCCCTGTCAACTACGGTGCTGGCGAATCCTCGGTTGAGGAGGAAGGTGGACATTTCAGAGATCCCCTTATTGAAGGTGGCATCATCAGAATGGATGTGATGGAGACGAAGGAACTGGGGAAATGGAATAGAGTCTTTACAGGAAGCAGGGTGTAAGGATGTGTAGTCACAGTAACTGTGGTTGTAGTTTGGATTAAGAACAGGTCTTGCAGCTCAAAACTGACCATCCATGAGATGCTTTGGATGATTTTGATTCTTTTGGTTCCTTAACACAACCCCTCTCAGTTTTAAAATTGTTCTAGTTAGTATGTATTATTGTCCTCAGCACTTCTCTGCATCATATAAGGTCAGAAGTCATATGACACCAGGTTATAGTCCAACAAGTTTATTTGAATTCACAAGCTTTCCAAGCGCTGCTCCTTCATCAGGTCAACTATAACCTGGTATGGTGTGTCCACCCCAGTCCAACACAGGCACCTCCACATCATATCCAATAAAGCTGTCAATTTAATCACAGTTGCAGTACTTCTGAAATCCTGCTTCAGATCTCATTTCTGGCTACAATATTTGGCATCTTTTGTGCCTATTCCTTTTTATTTAACATGCCACCTCCAATAGTGCAGCTGGTGTTACCTTTGGGACTGTAAATGTAAATATTTATCAGTGGCAACTAAACTTAATTTAGATTTTGCAATTTCATGCCCATTACAAAATGCAACATGATCATGATAAAGATTGTCCATTTTTCCTGCTAGTATCTGCTGCTCCTGAGCCATCAAAGATCTTTGAGATAAATGTGTGTCAGTCCATAATTTTTGCAGTTTCCTATTGTTGTGCTGTCATGCTCAGGAGATTGACGGACTCTTGCTTTATCCTTCTTTCACCGACAGGTGCTGCTTTAGGACCTCTGTTAGCAGGGCTCATCTCTCCCACAGGGTGGAACAATGTTTTTTATATGCTGATGGTTGCAGATGCCTTTGCTTTTTTGGTGAGTAGAAATATGTTGTCCATTATCTCACTCTCAATAGCTAATCATCTTTTGTATGTTAGGCATGCGGAACCCTCCAAGCACTTTCCACAATTGCTAATACCTCCTGCTTATGCACCTCAATCCCACCTAGTCTAGTAGCCTGTATCTCAGTATTCTCCTTGACGACATTGTCTTTTTCCAGTGTGAATACTGATGAAAAATATTCATTTAGCGTTTCCCCATCTCCTCGGACTCCATGCACAACTTCCCACTTCTGTCCTTGATTGGCCCTAATCTTCCTCAAGTCATTCTTTTATTCTTGATATACCTATAGAAAGCTTTAGGGTTTTCCAGGATCCTATCCACCAAAGACTTCTCATGTCCCCTCCTGGCTCTTCTTAGCTCTCTCTTTAGGTCCTTCCTGGCTAACCTGTAACTCTCAAGCACCCTAATTGAGCCATCTCATCTCATCCTAACATAAGCCTCTTTCTTCCTCTTGACAAGAGATTCAGCTTCTTTAATAAACCACGGTTCCCTCACTCGACCACTTTCTCCCTGCCTGACAGGTACATACTTATCAAGGACATGCAATAGCTGGTCCTTGAATAAACTCCACATTTCAATTGTGCCCATCCCCTGAAGTTTACTTCCCCATTCTATGCATCCTAAATCTTGCCTAATCACATCATAATTACCTTTCCCCCAACTATAACTGTTGCCCTGCGATATAAACCTATCCCTTTCCATCGCTAAAGTGAACTTAACCGAATTGTGGTCACTATCACCAAAGTGCTCACCTACCTCCACATCTAATACCTGGCCAGGTTCATTACCCAGTACCAAATCCAATTCATTTTGGAGGAGGGGCCATTTTAACACAGAAAAAGCTCAGAAGCTTAACAGAAGACTAAGTAGGCTAAGTAATGTTTAGATATTAAGAGGCACTAAGAGGCCTGGAATCTAGACATTATAGTTAATAGCCATAAAGCACATTAACTGCTGCTGAAGGAGATATATCAGTTCCTTCAGAGACAGATTGGTGGCTGAAGTCTCTGGCCATCATCAGTTCAGTTTCACGGTTCAGGAGGCTCTTAACTGGCGGTCAAGGGACAGCTGCATCTGTGCTTCAGTGCAGATAGAGGAAAATCAGAGACACTCTGTATCTCTCAGAAGTAACCAGAGAGCTTGCTCAGATCTATAAGTCACTCATGAGGATGAATTGCAAATCCAGGACAAATGAGGTCAATTCAGCTCTTATTTCCTGAAGTTATTCATAGGCCTGGGGACACTGAGAATGGCTTACCACATTTGGCTAAGATCAATTTGTCAAAGGTTCACCCCAAGGAAGGCTCTAGAGAAGGGCAACAGAAAATGGAGTCAGTGTTGTCACCAGTAGCCCATCCAGTAGCCGGTGTTCAGGGATGTTTCCAGTTGCTAAACCAAACAGCTCCCTACAAACTGAACAGACCTGAGCCAGTTGAACCAAGCTGTGAAAAGTCTCAGAAGCTTAACAGGAGACTAAATAGGTTAAGTAATGTTTAGGGCTTAAGAGGCACTAAGGATCCCATGACATTGACAGATGAAAACCTGGTGATGTTCACAAGGATTTTGGTTTTTGCTGAGGGTATGGAAAGTCCTGCTTCCTTGGCCATGCAGTTACTAGCAACTGCAATCAGCAAACTCAGAAAACAATTGCAGACTGATACAGGACTGCTGTCTGAAAGGTTGGCCAGTTTATAGTCTCAAAGATTTTATTCTCAAACAGCAATTCAGACAATGTCTGTACTTCAGAGCCCTGGACAATGTGTTTTTCCATAATGAAGGACTAAGCAAACCCAGAATTCTGCAGCTCGACGTCCTCCAACACTTCAGCTAAGAAGATTGGCTATCACCAAGTACCAGGCCAGAGCACAGAATTTGGTTTCTTGGTCATGGATCCCTAAAGCCATTGAGGAAATGATTTGTCACTCCATCACTATAGATCAAACTGCAAAGACACCATTTATTCCCATCTAGATGATGGGAGTGCCTCCGAATGAATCTTTATACCTTCCAAGTTAAAATTTGCCTCATCATTGTTGATTATTATTTAAAATGAATCATAGTCTCAGCTACTGTTACTGCTGGGCTCAGGGGAGTCCTCACCACTCCATTCCAAACTTGATGACTGCTTTCAACACCAAAACCAGTGGCTTTATGCACATACATGTCTACCCAGGTACCTGGAGGCTAATAGGAAGCCAGAAACAAATGTCTAAACCAGAATGTCTTTGTAAGAATAGAATGTCTTTGTTAAGGTAACTCCATAGAATAGTGAACCTCCATCAGAACTCCTGGAAATTATGCATGCAGTTCCCAGTACTTCTGGTAGTCCCTCCATTCAACATCGAGTGAGAGAAAGACAACCACCATCATGCACTCCATATAATGCAAGATTTACCGTAGCTGCAGACACAGGAATCTATCTGGCTTTGTGACCTGAATCATGAGGGTTAGCAGTTATCAATAGGATGGCTGATGACCTACCATAGAGTCCGACAGCATGGAGACAGGCCCTCTGTCCCAAACTGGTCCATTCCGACCAAAATGTCCATTAACGCTAACCGCATTTCCCTGCACTTGACCCACATCCTTCTAATCCTTCTCTATTCATGTATTATTGGGTGGCACGGTGGCACAGTGTTAGCACTGCTGCCTCACAGCGCCAGAAACCCGGGTTCAATTCCCGCCTCAGGTGACTGTCTGTGTGGAGTTTGCACATTCTCCCCGTGTCTGCATGGGTTTCCTCCGGGTGCTCCGGTTTCCTCCCACAGTCCAAAGATGTGCAGGTCAGGTGAATTGGCCATGTTAAATTGCCCGTAGTGTTAGGTAAGGGGTAAATGTAGGGTGGGTTACGCTTCGGCGGGTCGGTGTGGACTTGTTGGGCCGAAGGGCCTGTTTCCACACTGTAATGTAATGTAATGTAATCTAATCTAATCTA
>NC_057721.1:84600445-84630606 GCF_004010195.1 Chiloscyllium plagiosum | reverse complement strand
TAGTTCTCCCTGTATTCCGTGAGATCTAACCTTGTTAACCAGTCTCCCATGGGGAACCTTATCAAACGCCTTACTGAAGTCCAAATCGATCACATTTACCACTCTGCCCTCATCAATCCTCTTTGTTACTGCCACAAAAATCTCTATCAAGTTTGTGAGACATGATTTCCCATGCACAAAGCCATGCTGACTATCCCTAATCAGTCCTTGCCTTTCCAAATACATGTACATCCTGTCCCTCAGGATTCCCTCCAACAACTTGCCCTCCACCGATGTCAGGCTCACTGGTCTATAGTTCCCTGGCTTGTCCTTACCGCCCTTCTTAAACAGTTCTCATCAACTTTCCTGGTCACTTCATCAAAGAACACTAACAAATTTGTGACTTCATGATCTCCAAAGCGCAAAGCCATGCTGATTATTCCTAATCAAACCCTGTCTTTCCAAATGCATGTATATCTTATCGCACAGAATCTTCTCAAGTAACTTACCCACCTCAGATGTTAAGCTGACTGAGTTATAGTTCCCAGGTTTTTCTCTGCATTCCTTCTTGAATAAGGACACAACATTCACTACCCACCCATCTTCCAGGACTCACCCGTGGCTAATGATGATGCAAAAATAACTGCCAGGGCCCACATAACTTCTTCCCTAACCTCTTGCAGTGTTCTTGGATCTATCCGGTCAGGATCTGGAAATTTATCCACCTTCATACATTCTAATACATCCAACACCTTCTCTGCTGTGATATGGACTGTCCCCAAGATATCACCACTAACTTCCCCAAGTTCCCAAGTCTTCATGTCTTTCTCTGTGGTAGACACAGAGGAGAAATACTCAATGAGAACCTGGTCCATCTCCTGTGGGGATATCCATTTGAGGGGTCCTATTCTCTCTCTAGTTATTCTTTTTCTTTAATATACTTAAAGAACCTCTTTGGATTCACCCTAATCTTCTCAGTCAAGGCTATCTCGTGCCCCCTTTTTGCCTCCTGAATATCGTTCAGGAAGGAAACTGCCATGCTTACCTGTCTGACCTACATAATGACTCCAGACCCACAGCGACGGCATTGACTTTTAACTACCCTCTGAATTGACCCAGAAAGCCATTCAATTGTATCAATTACTACAAAGTCTCAACAAAGAAGTTACGCTGGACAGATTACCTGGCATCGGCCTAGGCACTGGAAATGACAACGGCCAAAACAGCCCTGTCGACCTCTCAAAATCGACCTTAATAATATCTGGGGTCAATGTCAAGATTGGGCAACAAGCTGACCTGTCTGTAAGGTATGATTCCATGAGTATCTCCCAGACACCAACATCGCCATCCTGAGCTGGACGGGTCCTAAAGGTCATAGCTGCTAGACTAGGTCTGAGGCAGGAGGTGAGGAAACCAACAAGAGGGAGAAACATACTCCACCTCATCCTTACCAACCTGCTGCACAAAGTCCTAGTTCCCATTGATGGAGCAATCTCCAGTTGTTGGCGATGACTCTGAAAGCCAATTGTTCTATTTCATCAGTAATATTAGAAATGTAAAATTCTGACGTAAGTGGTGTAAAATCTAAATACTCTGTGGAATTCTACTTCAATGCACTGGATTTATAGCAATGTAAAATAGAATGTTTTTCAGAATTGAAGTTTTATTTTTATTTCAGTTACTGATACGTCTTGTAATGAGGGAGCTTCGTTTTAAAGGGCCCAAGGCAGATCAGACTGAGTAAGTAACAACTGTTCTGATACTGAAGTAAAACTGTCATAAATGATGCTGAAGATGAAGAAATTTGGTGAATTTCTGCAGTGCATCTTGTAGATAGTACACACTGCTGCTACTGAGTGTCTGTGGTGGAGGGAGTGGATGTTTGTGGATGTGGTGCCAATCAAGTGGACTGCTTAGCTCTGGATGGTGTCAAGCCTCTTGAGTGTCGTTGGGTCTGTACCCATCGAGGCAAGTGGGGAGTATTCCATCACACTCCTGACTTGTGCCTTGTAGATGATGGACAGGCTCTGGGGAGTCAGATGGGGAATTACTTGAAGCAGGATGCCCAGCTCTTGGCTGGCTCTTGCAGCCACTGTGTTTATATGGTGAGTCCAGTTGAGTTTCTGGTCAATAGTAAGCCCCCAGGACACTGATAATGGGGGATTCAGTGATTGCGGCAGTTGAATTCTGTCTTGTTGCAGGTGGTCATTGCCTAGCTTTTATTTGCCGCGAATGTTACTAACCATTTGTAATCTGAACCAGCGCATTATCCATGTCTTGCTGCATTTGGATATGGACTACTTCAGTATCTGAGGACTCACTTATCAATCATTGGGCCTGCATTCAATAGAACTTAGAAGAACGAGGGGGTTGTGGAAACATATAAAATTCTGACAGGGCTCCTCCGTCTGGACCCAGGGATGATGTAATTTGAGATCCAGCAGAAGAGGTCACAGTGTCAGGGTATGCACGTGGCCATTTCATACTGAGATGAGACATTTCTTCACTGAGTGTGGTGAACATGTGGAATTCTCTACCACAGGAGACTGTGGAACCACGTCACTGAATATATTTAAGGAAGAAATGAATTTCCAGAAGGGAAAGGTGTCAAGGGTTGTGGCGTGTGAGTGGGAGTGTGACATCAGGATAGAGGATCAGCCATGCTCATGTTGAACGTTGGAAGGAGCTGGATTGGTTGAATGGTCTACCCCTGCTCATGTTTTCTGTGTTTCAAAACTATCAATAAGACCATAAGATATAGGAACAGAATTAGGCCATTCAGTCCGTCCAGTCTACTCCATCATTCAATCTCGGCTGATATGTTTCTCAACCCCTGCCTTCTCCCCATTCTCTGCCTTCTCCCCGTAACCCTTGATCCCCATGTTAATCAAGAACCTATCTATCTCTGTCTTAAGTACACTCAATGACTTGGTCTCCGCAGCCCTCTGTGGCAATGCATTGCAGATTCATCACCCTGTGGCTGAAGAAATTCCTCCTCATCTTGTCTTGTTCTAAAGGGACGACCCTTCACTCTGAGGCTGTGCCCTTGGGTCCTAGTCTCTCCTCCTGGTGGAGACATCTTCTCCACATCCACTCTATCCAAACCTCTCAGCAAACTGTAAATTTCAATCAGATTCCCATTCCTCCTAAACTCCATTGCACACAGTCCCAGAGTCCTCAGCTGCACATCACATGACAAACCCATTCGAAGGGCAGCCAGGGATGGGAAACAATGACAGCCTGCAATTCCTACATCCCAGAAAAGAGCAGAGAAATGCAGTGTTAGATTATTATGGGGTATATTGAAATTCTTGGGCATATCAATATAAAAAAAAGATCTTGTTGAGTGTTTTGAAAAATGGTGGATGCAGGTACAATACACTTTTTAAAAGACATTTAGGTAAGTACATGAATAGGAAAGTTTTGGAAGAATATGGACCAGGAGCAGGCAGGCGGGATTAGTTTAGTTTGGGATTGTGTTCGGCATGGACTTGTTGGACCGAAGGATCTGTTTGCATGCTGTGTGACTCCATGGCCTTCCCCTGTACGTCCATCTGCTCAATTTATTTGAATAGTTTCTCAATCCAGTTGCTCCACAAGCTTCTCATTCGAATGAGTTTCTGTAACGTCATCCACAATGGAGACCAGTATCCTCCCCCCTGCCCCCACCCTCCCACCACCACCACAATAGAGAGCAAACCTCCATCCCCCCAATAATGGAGACCAACCTCCCCATGCTGTAATTTACCTTCTAAAAAATAATGAAGTTGTAGAGTCATAGAGATGTACAGCATGGAAACAGATCCTTCGGTCCAACCCGTCCAGCTGACGAGATATCCTAACTTAATCTAGTCCCAATTGCCCAGCACTTGGCCCATATCCCTTCCTATTCATGTGGAAGATGCCTTTTAAATGCTGTAATTGTACCAGCCTCCACCACTTCCTCTGGCAGCTCATTTCACACATGCACCACCCTCTGTTTGAAAAGGTTGCCCCCAGGTCTGTTTTTAATCTTTCCCCTCTCACCCTAAACCTATGCCCTCTAGTTCTGGACTCCCCACCCCAGGGAAAAGACTTTGCCCCGATCCATGCCCCTCATGATTTTTTTAAACCTCTATAATGTCACCCCTCAGCCTCTGCCGCTCCAGGGAAAACAGCCCCAGCCTGTTCAGCTTCTCCCTATAGCTCAAATCCTCCAACCCTGACAACATCCTTGTAAAACTTTTCTGAACCCTTTCAAGTTTCACAACATCTTTCCGATAGGAAGGAGACCAGAACTGCTCACAATATTCCAAAAGTGGCCTAACCAATGTCCTGTATAGCCGCAACATGACCTCCCAACACCTGTACTCAATACTCTGACCAATACAGGAAAGCATGCCAAACACCTTAGCACTGCTGCCTCACAGCACCAGAGACCCGGGTTCAATTCCCGCCTCAGGCGACTGACTGTGTGGAGTTTGCACGTTCTCCCCGTGTCTGCGTGGGTTTCCTCTGGGTGCTCCGGTTTCCTCCCACAGTCCAAAGATGTGCAGGTCAGGTGAATTGGCCATGCTAAATTGCCCGTAGTGTTAGGTAAGGGGTAAATGTAGGGGTATGGGTGGGTTACGCTTCGGCGGGGCGGTGTGGACTTGCTGGGCCGAAGGGCCTGTTGCCACACTGTAAGTAATCTAATCTAATCTAATCTAATTTTTAAAAAAAAACCTTCTTCACTATCCTATCTACCTGCGACTCCACTTTCAAGGAGCTATGAACCTGCACTCCAAGATCTCTTTGTTCAGCAGAACTCCCCAGTACCTTATCATTAAGTGTATAAGTCCTGATCTGATTTGATTTTCCAAAATGCAGCACCTCGCATTTATCTGAATTAAACTCCATCTGCCACTTCTCAGCCCACTGGCCCATCTGATCAAGATCCCTTATACTTTGAGGCAACCTTCTTAGCTGTCCACTATACCTCCAATTTTGGGGTCATCTGCCTCTTATATCTCTTATGCTCGCATCCAAATCATTTATATAAATGACAAAAAAGTAGAGGACCCAGCACCAATCCTTGTGGCACTCCACTTGTCACAGGCCTCCAGTCTGAAAAACAACCCTCCACCACCATCGTCTGTCTTCTACCTTTGAGCCAGTTCTGTATCCAAATGGCTAGTTCTCCCTGTATTCCATGAGATCTAACCTTGCTAATCAGTCTCCCATGGGGAACCTTGTCGAACGCCTTACTGAAGTCCATATAGATCACATCTACCGCTCTGCCCTCAGCAATCCTCTTTGTTACTTCTTCAAAAAACTCAATCAAATTCGTGAGACGATTTCCCACCCACAAAGCCATGTTGACTCTCCCTAATGAGTCCTTGCCTTTCCAAATACATATAAATCCTGTCCCTCAGGATTCCCTCCAACAACTTGCTCACCACCACTTGCTCACTGGTCTATAGTTCCCTGGCTTTTCCTTACCACCTTTCTTAAATAGTGGCACCACATTAGCCGGCCTCCAGTCTTCCAGCACCTCACCTGTGACTATCGATGATACAAATATCTCAGCAAGGTACCCAGCAATCATTTCCCTAGCTTCCCACAGAGTTCTAGGATACACCTGATCAGGTCTTTGGGATTTATCCACCTTTATTAAGACATTTTAAAACACTAAGACATTTTAAGACATCCAGCAACATCTCCTATAATATGGACGTTTTTCAAGGTGTCACCATCTATTTCCCCACCTTCTATGTCTTCCATGTCCTTCTCCACAGTAAACACTTATGCAAAATATTTGTTTAGTATCTCCTCCATTTTCTGTGGCTCCACACAAAGGCCGCCTTGCTGATCTTTGAGGGGCCCTATTCCCTCCCTAGTTACCCTTTTGTCCTTAATGTATTTATCAAACCCCGTTGGATTCTCCTTAACTCTATTTGCCAAAGCTATCCCATGTCCCCTTTTTGCCCTCCTGATTTCCCTCTTAAGTATACTCCAACCGCCTTTATACTCTTCTAAGGATTCACTCGATCCTATCTGTACCTGACATATACTTCCTTCTTTTTCTTAACCAAAACCTCAATTTCTCTAGTCATGCAGCATTCCCTACACCTACCAGCCTTCCCTTTCATCCTAACAGGAATATACTGTCTCTGGACTCTCATTATCCCATTTTTGAAGGTTTCCCATTTTCCAATTGTCCATTTACCTGCAAACATCTGCCCACAAGCAATTTTTGAAAGATCTTGCCTAATACCATCAAAATTGGTCTTTCTCCAATTTAGAACTTCAACTTTTCGATCTGGTCTATCCTTTTCCATCACTATTTTAAAACTAATAGAATTATAGTCACTGGCCCCAAAGTGCTCCCCCACTGACTCCTCAGTCACTTTCCCTGCCTTATTTCCCAAAAGCGGTCAAGTTTTGCGGCTTCTCCCTTTTTCTGGAAGACAGGTCAGTATGAGTGATACAAGTTTGAGGTGTGTGCAGGAGCAGAGGGACACATGAATGATTCTCTGATGGTGACCAGGCAAATTGAAATAGTTGTTGAGAAGGCAGATAAGATCCATGGATTTATAGTTAGAAGCATAGGGTATAAAGGCAAGGAGATGATGCTACACCTGTTCAAATCATTGGTCCTACCACATTTGGAGTATTGTGTTCAATTTTGGGCACCTTCTTTAAGGAAGGATGTTAAAGCCTTGGAGAGAGTACAAAGGAGATTTATTAGAATGATACCAGGAATGAGGAATTTTAGACACAAGGAAATATGAGAGAAGTTGAAACAAAGAAGGTTAAAAGGTGACCTTGTTGAGGTGTTCAAAATTATGAACCGTTCTGACAGGGTAAAGAAGGATATTTTGTTTCCACTAGTTTGTATGTCAGTAATTCGAAGTCATGATTTCAAGATTGTCAACGAGAGAGCTAGGAGTGAGGTGAGGAGAAACTCCTTTACTCAGAGAGTTGTTGGGATTTGGAACACACTGCCTGGGGGAGAGGTGAATTCCATTGGAGGTTTCAAAACAGCTGGATAATTATTTGAAGACGATGAATATACAGGACTTTGGAGATAGGTCTGGAAAATGGGACGAACTGGGTAACTCTTTTGGGAGCCAGTACTGACACGATGGGTCGAACGGTCTCCTTTACTATAAAATTCTATGATTGTTCTCTGTGATTAAAGTCTGGGATAAATCAAATCGATGTAGGGTTAGAACAGGAATGAGATTACTGTCATGTGAAGGATAAACATCAACACCAAATGCATCCTTGTTAGAATTTCTCTCTGATTCTAGAATGGATCGTTTCTGTTGGATCTCACTACTCTGTTATGGACAAGCTGATAGAGGCTGTTCAGTGCATAATGCACACTCCAGCCTCTAAAAGAGCTGTCTAATTAGTCCCACACCCCTGCTTTTTACCGTCAGACCTTCCAACTTCTCCCCTTCAGGTATTGCTCCAGATCCCTTATGAATCTTTGCCTTGAAGCTGCTCACATTCTCCTTTGCAGATCACAGCGTGATGTAATGTTCCCAGCTGATGTTATTACTAGACAGATCCCAGACTGAAGTCTAGCTTGATTGATCGTGTTTTGTTTTGTTTTAAACAAAGTGGTCTCTCAGTAAGATATAAGGATTAGAGATGGTGGTTTAACTTGAGCAAGGGGAGAGGTTGAGAAGGCAGGTCCTTCATGATAACTTCAGCTGCTGCAGGAATTGAACTCACTGTTGACATCACTGTAATTCACAAACTAGCCGTTCAGCCAACTGAGCTACCGAATCCCCAGTCTCTCCATGAAATATAAGGAGTCAATGTTGCAGATTTGGTTTCAGCAATAAAAGAGAATCATACAATCCGGAATCTTGCTAATTTCCTTGCATCAAAGGAGTTTGTTTTTAACAATTCTAAACTTTTTTCAGGAGTAACTGCTTCACACATCCAGCCTCAGTCACGAACGCTGTGGAACTGCCCCAGTTAGAACTGGAGAAAACACATTCTTTTTCCAAAATATGGGTGTTACACGTAATTAAAAGAAAAACAAAATGAATTTTTGATTCTGAACTGGACATAATGCACAATCTTGCGTACATGTTCCCAATGTGAACAAAAGCTCATTACTCTGCAGGAAGACTTCTGCACTCAATATGTTTTTCTTAAATGCAGAAGTACTTGCAAGTTAACCATTAAACCTCTTCAGACACACACAAACCCAGTTCACATTCAAAATCCTAGCTCAAGTAAACGATGACATTTCTATAAATCTTACGTCACAAGGTACCTCCATCCTGCTCCGGTGCCTTAACCGCTCATCTTCCAGCCATGTCCCTCTGGTCACTTAATCTCCTGGTGTGTTACTCCACAAAACACCACACCATTTACAGCACCTCAATTAAACCTCACTCCACTGCTTAGGCTCCTCAGACTGCAGGCTCCAGAAAAATGGAAGCAGCAGATCAAAGTGCTAATTTTAGAGAGAAGTCTGCTTTTAAAACATGGCAGGAGTTAGAAAGACAATGAGAATGGATGGAATAAGATACAACCAGTTAGCGTGCTGACATCTGTATGAGAGAGAGGTTATAAAATAAGTAGTTCTGCAAGTGAGTTTAGCCCTCTTCAGCTTTTGATACATTGAGCCAGTAAATGTTCTCATTCCTTGTGTTGTCACTCATTTAAATATCCCAATGCATTCCTGGCTGGTCTCTCTCACCTTTCACCCCTCCCTCTCTATTTTACCCTGTCCAGTACCCTGCACCATTCCCTCTCTCTGTAACCTCCTCCAGCCCCTACACCTTTCCATATCTCTGTAACCCTCTTCAGTCTCTCCACCCCTCCTACCTCTGTAACCTCCTTTAAACCCTATTCCTCTCCCTATCTCTGTCACCTCCTCCAACACTCCGCCCCCCTCTATCTCTGTCACCTCCACCAGCCCCTACAACCCCTCCCTATCTCTGTAATATCTTCCAACCCCCATATCCCTCCCTATCTTAGTGGGTGGCACGGTGGCACAGTGGTTAGCACTGCTGCCTCACAGCGCCAGAGACCCGGGTTCAATTCCCGCCTCAGGCGACTGACTATGTGGAGTTTGCACGTTCTCCCTGTGTCTGTGTGGGTTTTCTCCGGGTGCTCCGGTTTCCTCCCACAATCCAAAGATGTGCAGGTCAGGTGAATTGGCCATGCTAAATTGCCCGTAGTGTTAGGTAAGGGGTAAATGTAGGGGTATGGGTGGGTTGCGCTTCGGCGGGACGGTGTGGACTTGTTGGGCCGAAGGGCCTGGTTCCACACTGTAAGTAATCTAATCTAATCTCTGTAACCTACTCTAACCCCTATTTTCCTCCCTATCTCTGTAACCTCCTCTAACTCCTCCCCTTCCCTATCTCTGTCATCGAGCCCCTACACCCCCTCCCTATCTCTGTCAACTCCTCCATATCCACACCCCTTCCCTACCTCTGTCAACTCCTCCATCCGCTACACCCCCTCCCTATCTCTGTAACTTCCTCTAACTCCTCCATCCCTCCCTATCTCTGTGACATCCTCCAGCCCATACACCCTCTCTCTATCTCTGTAATGTCCTCCAGCCCATACACCCTCTCCCTATCTCTGTGACATCCTCCAGCCCATACACCCTCTCCCTATCTCTGTAACATCCTTCAGGCCCTACACCTCTCCCTATCTCTGTCAACCTCTCCAGCCTGTACATCCCTCCCTATCTCTGATGTCCTCCAATGCCTACATCTCTCCTATCTCTGTAACCTCCTCTGACCCCTATACCCCTCCCTATCTCTGTATCCTCCTCTAACCCCTATACTTCTCCTTATTTCTGTCACCTCGTCATTAATTCTAGTTCAATTAAGCATCGTGACCTCAGTGACTCTTTGACCTTTCCTTTTGCTTTCATCTCCAACAAGATTTACTGGCCGTGATTGATGTTGCAGTAAAATGCACAGTAAATACTTGGAAAATGCAACTTTCAAGGAACCTCAGTTTCCAACAATGTTCCTGTGAAGTACTTTGGGACATCTCATTATGAAAAAGCTGCTATAAACAAGTTGTCTCATTTTGTGAGAATCTCGTTTCAGTTGCCATGGTTCCTGTAGGAGGTGTTTTATGCTATCATGAGGTAATTGTGTTGTCATATAACTTCTGACTTCACTTATTTTGAAATAATATTATAGGTTCAATTTATCTATCCCTTTTAATATGTTAATTAGCTGCTTCAGTTGTTAGTGGAGGTGGGTGTAGCCAGGGAAGTGAAGTCAGGCCGCAATCCCATCAGTGATAGTCTTCCTGAATGGTGGAGTAGATTCAAGTGGGCTGAATGGTCTACTCTTGCTTCCCTTTCATAACTTCATGAGTACCCTTTAGCAATTGCCCTTCTAGATTGTAAAGCTTCAGTTTCTCTAGCTGAACTTTTCTCATTTCTTTGCAACTTTGCTTTGTCAGAGAGCCTTGGTCCAGTTCACTCTGCAGACTAGGATTATTGTAGTGGCAGGGTTGGCTGGTGGTTGGATTTATTTATGCAGTTCTGAAGCTTGCGTTTTGACTAACTAGTGTTTTTTCTATTTGTTTACTTTCCTCCAACCCACATGATTCCTCGGTCCCACCTACAGGTTGAAGGAGCACTGACACTCATATCTCAACGACACATTTCAAATCTCAGCCATTGGGTTTCTCGTATCCATGTCCCGCAGTGCTATGGAAGAAGCATATTTGCACAACAGAGGAGACAGGAAGTGGAAATGTGGACCCTGTGCCTAGACTGCAGTCTGCAGCATCTAGGGCTCATTTTCCAATCTCCAGACTGTCTATGCTTTAAATTCAATACTTTTGAACCAAACAATCTGGACCATTTCTTGTCTGAGCCTAATTCAGCGTGCCTTATTTCATTTATTTATGGAGACAATGGGTGCCTTTTTTAAATATTTACAAAGTGATTTGCTTATTTCTGATACAAATGGTGTTAATGTGGCTGATGTTGAGTAAAGATATATTTATTTTGAGCACTTTGGATTCTGTGGAATTTAGTAGACATGTCAATTTTAAATCTCTGCTTGTCAGGAGCTTATAGAATGCCCACCAATAACCTGGTAAAGTACACCATGAGGCTTGCCCAGTGAGTGAAGGAGCTTATACTGTAGAGTAACCATTTTATGTCCAAGAACTGAATGCCCTCAGATACTGAAGCTGAACCTTTTCCCTTAGTTGGGCTAACAGAATGGGCTGACATTTTCCACCATTTCCAAATGAAAGCATTAATATTTGGGTTGGATCTGTAACTTTGGAAATCTCAGCAGGTGAAATGGAACGGTCTCTTATTTACCCACAACAAAATCAGAAGTTGCTGGAAAAGCTCAGCAGTCTGCCTGCATCAGTGGAGAACAATCAGAGTTAACATTCTGGGTCCAGTGAAGGTTCTGAAGAAGGGTTACTGGACTAGAAATGTTAAATCTGCTTTCTCTCCACAGATGCCATCAGACCTGCTAAGCTTTTCCAGCAACTTGGTTATGTTTCTGATTTCTAGCATCTGCAGCTCTTTTGTTTTTTCCCCTCTTTACCCACCTTCCTGAAGCACTGAATCACCCTTCCAGCTCTAGAATCGTTCTCACCAATGAGATTTAGCCTTGTTTGCTTTTTGATCTTGAGACCTCCAGTGTATATCTGCTGTTAACAGGTTCACTTTTGCAATGAGAATGGCATTTCACACAGAATACAGAAGAGATTCTGAGAGCAGATGAAAGTTAGAGATTATTGACTCTGTAATTGAAAGGGTAGCTGCAGCAGAGAGGATCAAGTAGCTATCCATGATTATTCAAGCACAGATACAATGCAAATTATATTTGTTGTGTGAACGAGAGCTGTCACACATGCTCAATCCCTTTGACATTTCTGGAAGATCAAATTAGAATTCTAAATGTTTTATAACATTTTTTACAAAACTTTCAGCTCAGTTGCCTCTGTTAAAGGTGGCTGTGTCTCAATTGTAAGTATGTGTTGGTAAATTTCTATTAGTAACTGCCCCAGCTTGGGATGCACATTGAATCTGGGAGATGTGTAGGATTCTGGATGTGACGAGATAAATGCACAGATTAGCAAAGAGGGAGGATGTGAATGTTTGAGAGAAAATTAACGTAACGCAAGTCTGATATTATTGGAGGAACAGAAAGTAATGTTTGAAAAAGCACTACAAGTAAACATTCCATTTCAGACATGATGAAAGTTGCAAAAAATTAAAGGAATGAAATTGATTGAGGAATGAACATTGACTTGAGACAATGGGAGAACACATTTCTTTCCAGCATTATGATGAGAATAGGTCTCACTGGACGGGCTATTCTCAGGTTCACTCTTACTCTCACTGGATACCTGATGTGGAGGGGCCAGTGTTGGACCAGGGTGGACAAAGTCAGACTCACATGACACCAGATTATAGTCCAACAGGCTTATTTGAAATCACAAGCTTTCAGAGCGCAGTTCCTTCAGGATTTCACCAGATGAAGAAGCAGCGCTCCAACATCTCATGATTTCAAATAAACCTGTTGGGCTATAATCTGGTGCCATGCGACGTCTGACTTTCTCACTGGAGAGGTTACTTTCAGATTCACTGTCACTGGGCAGGTTATTCTCACTGTCACTGGGCAGATTATTCTCACTGTCACTGAGCAGGTTATTCTCACTGTCACTGGGCAGGTTATTCTCACTGTCACTGGGCAGGTTATTCTCAGATTCACTGGGCAGGTTATTCTCACTGTCACTGGGCAGGTTATTCTCTATTCTCAGATTCACTGGGCAGGTTATTCTCACTGTCACTGGGCAGGTTATTCTCAGATTCGCTCTCACTATTATTCGCTGTCATGATTTGTTTTTTTCTTGTTGCTGCACTCGCTGCAGTATGCCAGCTGCTATCTCACTATATTTTATTGACTGAGTTATTCTAGCTGATATTACATTGGGGAATTTATTCAAATATACTGCACTGGAGGGGTTCTATTGTATGTGGAGAGCACTGAGTGGGTTATATTCCAGTGTTGACAGCACTGGCTGGTTATATACAGGATAGACTGCACTAAATGGGTTATATTCCAGTGTTGACAGCACTGGCTGGTTATATACAGGATAGACTGCACTAAATGGGTTATATTCCAGTGTTGACGGCACTGGATGGGTTATATTCCAAGTTCAAGCAGACTTATTAGTGACTGATAAATGAGAAACAACACACAGGTCTGAAAGTGATTCAAACGATGGCCTGCTGTTACCCTTTTAATTAAGAACTTAGTGATATAAGAATTTTAGAATGTTAAAGTTATTACAGGTACACAATCCTTTATTCGAAACACTCGGGTCCAGCTGGTTTTTGGAATTCAGATTTTTTCAAATTTCAAAATAAGTGACAGTTCAGCAGTACAATTTTTAAAAAATGTTACCGAACAGCAGACTCACTGTGAGTACTACGGGCTCTGAGACAGAATCGAGGCCTGCCACACCCACCCATGTCACATCTGAGTGCCATGCTTCGATTGGGTGCGGATTAGGTTAACTCATTGCACACCAAACAGCCTTGTTAATAAGAAAAAAGCTTCACAAAAAGCCTTTGGATTTTGGAGCTTTTCAGATTTCGGGATTTCGGATAAAGGATTGTCTACCTGTATAATTAATGGAAATATCAGCTCAGTTAGCAAAAACAGAAACAATGCTTTCTTAATCACTGGTGCTGCCGGTCTTATTGAGTATTTTCAGGATGTGGAGGTGCAGGTGTTGGACTGGGGTGGACAAGGTTAGAAGTCACACAACACCAGGTTATAGTCCAACAGGTTTACTTGAAATCCCAAGCTTTCAGAGCGTTTACCTGTAGTCAGGTGAAGTGTCTTCACCTGATGAAGGGGCAAACGTAAAAGCTTGTGTTCTCAATTAAACCTGTTGGACTGTAACCTGGTGTCATGTGACTTCTGACCCAGCATTTTCAGGATTTGCTTCTTTATTAATCTGCAGTAATTGGGCTGGAATTGAAACTCCGGTGAACTGAATCTATAGGTTACTAAATTAATCTATAGATTACTGAATGAATCTATAGATTACTGAATGAATCTATAGATTACTAAATCTATAGGTTACTAAATGAACAGTAAACTGCTCACAGCAAAACAGAAGAGACGTCAATCTGTGCAGTCCAGCATTACCAGAGGTATTGGGATTTTACATTTTTGCAATTGGATTGGGAGTGGATTTTGGTGAAAGCTTTTGAGCATTGGGCCGACAAATAACTATAAACTTTTTAACATAATTTCCTCTTTTTGCAAGGTTTGTGAAGGTTTGTAGCTCAGGTTGAGGTTTAAGGTGTAGGTTTGCTCGCTGAGCTGTAGGTTTGATATCCAGACGTTTCATTACCTGATGAGGTAACATCATCAGTGGTGACCTCCAAGTGAAGCGAAGCTGTTGTCTCCTGCTTTCTATTTATATCTTTCTCCTGGATGGGGTTCCTGGGGTTTGTGGTGATGTCATTTCCTGTTTGTTTTCTGAGGGGTTGATAGATGGCATTTAGATCTATGTGCTTGTTTATGGTGTTGTGGTTGGAGTGCCAGGCCTCTAGGAATTCTCTGGCATTTCTTTGCTTAGCCTGTTCCAGGATAGATGTGTTGTCCCAGTCGAAATGGTGGGTTTCTTTTCCTCCGTGTGTAGGGCTATGAGGGAGAGAGGGTCATGTGTTTTTGTGGCTAGCTGGTGTTCGTTTATCCTGGTGGCTAAATTTCTTCCTGTTTGTCCTACGTAGTGTTTGTGGCAGTCCTTGCATGGACTGCAGTCCTTGCAAAAAAACCACCATTTCGACTGGGACAACACATCTATCCTGGGACAGGCTAAGCAAAGACATGCCAGAGAATTTCTAGAGGCCTGGCACTCCAACCACAATGCCATAAACAAACACATAGATCTAGATACCATCCATCAACCCCTCAGAAAACGAACAGGAAATGACATCACCACAAACCCCAGGAACCCCATCCAGGAGAAAGATATAAATAGAAAGCAGGAGACAACAGCTTCGCTTCACTTGGAGGTCGCCACTGATGATGTTACCTAGCCAGGTAATGAAACGTCTGGATATCAAACCTACAGCTCAGCGAGCAAACCTACACCCTAAATTTCCTCTATCCATGAACAAAGTTTCTGCATGCTGTCTTCAAATCTTGAAACACTTCAATAAAGACCAGTGAGGATCAGTTTCCATAAGGAGTATTTGACACTGTTACCCACTTAAAGATTGGTGGAGAAAAGAGATGCATCGAGTGAACATTGAGCACTACAAAGTGCTTCGCCTTGAAGTCAGGCATGTTGACAAACAGAGGAGAAGGCTGAGCAGAACTCTGATTGTGAAGTGGGGAGAGCTTTTAAATGTGAGCATGGGGTGGAGCAGGGTACCAAGGTTGGGACATCAGTTTACCCAGGCAGATGAGCTGATGGGAGATGTGATTGTGGGTACATGTGCAATTCAAGCTCTTGTTTTTGGCAAGGATGTCATCGGCTGGATGGTCCCATTCAGGGCTGGAGCATGAAACAAGCCTGACAGATAGCAGAGGGGGTTAGGGTGACATAAACAGGTACAAGATTGTAATAGAGGGGGAAGAGCATATATCAGTGATGGCCATTGCACAGGCAGCCTGATGGGAGAACATTACACTCGGACTGCACTATAGCACACCATTACTGTGGACTTGGGGCCTTCCAGATGTTTTCCTCTGGCATTCAGTATCTTGCAAATTCCTTCATCTGTCCCGTACTGTCCCAACCCCTTGTTTTTTTGTTGCGTTTTGAATGTTGATGAACAGATTGTTTTGTTTATTTGTTGCATTAAGGAAATGATAATTCAACATATTTATTATTGATTTATGTCAATTATTAAGCTGATTTATAACAGATGATCCAATTGAATGGTGGAGCAGGCTGAGGAGACCAAATGGTCTACTCCTGTTTCTCTTCCTTCTGGTCTTTTAACCAATGCACTGTGGTAAATATGAAATGTACTTTGTACTGAAGGGTTTTGAAATAATTCAGACTTGAAGTTGTCTGTGGATGATTTAAGATTTGATTCCTGTTTTTTTCATTGGCGTATTATCTTAGGTGTTTCTGTTTATTTTCTGGAATCTGAAATAAAAATATATAAAAGCATTTCTCAAGTATTTCATCCTCAGTGTTAGCTGATAACCTTCATACTGACTAACCTCTTCATCTTTTCAGATTGTTTGCATAAATTAAGAGTAACTGGTCTCAACACTGGTTGTGAATTGCCTCTTTGGTTTTTTATCCTATCTCACAGAACCTGTCGCATTGACCTTAGGAACAACGCTGCATGGCGTGAGGGGGGGAGCAGGGATTGTGGGGGCAAGTGAAGGGGAACGGTGTATGATTTAGATTGGGAGCGGGTTTGTGGGGGATAGGTATTGATCTCTGTTCACCCTTCACATTGAATGGCCCATTTTACACCCAAACATACAAACCAATTGTGAATCTGAGCTTGTTTGGCCCACTGTAATATTGAAAGTAGGTTAATGTGTGACACTCTGCTTGAAATGCTGATATATCAATGGCCAGAAGTAAAACAAAATCTCCTTTTGCAACCTTAAAAGGTTGTGATAATTCAGGTTAGTTGACATTCTCACATCAACAGTTTGTCAATTTATCACAGAACTGTCAGCAGTCAGATTTAACAGACAATCATTGAGTGCATTACGTCCATACCTACTCTTTTCACAAGTATCTCCAGCTAGTCCTGTCCCAACACTGAGCCCATGTAAGCCCAGCAATCCAAGGTTCTCTTCAGGTGCCTGTTCAGTTCCCTCTTCAAAGCTTCTCCTGAACCTGCCTCCCCTCCCCAGACTCTCAGGCAGCACTTTCCAGACCCGAAGCACTTGCTGTGTGAAAGCATTTCTCCTCATATTACCATTGTTTTTTTCCAGACCAATCACCCTAAACCTGTCCACTCTCATTCTTGATTCAACCAGCAAAGGGCACAGGTTTCTCCCTGTCCATTCTATGGGCTATTCTGCCTGATTTTGAATATCTCGATTAAATCTCCCCCATGTTCTTAGAGTCATAGAGATGTACAGCACAGAAACAGACCCTTCGGTCCAACTCGTCCATGCCATCCAGATATGCTAAATTAATCTAGTCCCATTGCCAGCGCTTGGCCCATATCCCTCTAAACCCTTCCTATTTATATAACCATCCAGCTGCCTTTTAAATGCTGTAATTGTATCAGCCTCCACCACTTCCTCTGGCAGCTCATTTCATACACGCATCACCCTCTGTGTGAAAGAGTTGCCCCTTTTAAACCTTTCCCCTCTCACCCTTAACCTACGCTGTCTACTTCCCCATCCCAGAGAAAAGACTTTGTCTGTTTATCCATGCCCCTCATGATTTTATAAACCTGTAAAAGGTCACCCCTCAGCCTCCAATGCTCCAGGGCAAACAGCCCCAGCCTATTCACCCTCTCCCGAAAACTCAAATCCTCCAACCCTGGCAACATTCTTTTAAATCTTTTCTGAACCCTTTCACGTTTCACAAGTTTGAAGAGGTAACAAAGAGGATTGGAGGGCAGAGCAGTAGATGTGATCTATTTGACTTCAGTAAGGCGTTCGACAAGGTTCCCCATGGGAGAGTGATTAGCAAGGTTAGATCTCATGGAATACAGGGAGAACTAGCCATTTGGATACAGAACTGGCTCAAAGGTAGAAGACAGAGGGTGGTGGTGGAGGGTTGTTTTCCAGACTGGAGGCCTGTGACCAGTGGAGTGCCACAAGGATCGGTGCTGGGTCCTCTACTTTTTGTCATTTATGTAAACGATTTGGATATGAGCATAAGAGGTATAGTTAGTAAATTTTCAGATGACACCAAAATTGGAGGTGCAGTGGACAGCGAAGAAGGTTACCTCAGATAACAGCAGCGTCTTGATCAGATGGGCCAATGGGCTGAGGAGTGGCACAGTGAATTTAAATTTAGATAAATTTTGGGATTTTGGGAAAGCAAATCTTAGCAGGACTTATACACTTAATGGTAAGGTCTGAGCGAGTTTTGCTGAACAAAGAGACCTTGGAGTGCAGGTTCATAGCTCCTTGAAAGTCGAGTTGTCAGTACTTTATATCACCAATTGGAGGGTGCCACCTCAGAGGAGTCTGATCGACTCTGCAAGATGTGGGAAAGAGAGCTGGGTGTTGAAGTTTCTTCAGAGGTTTGGGAGGATATTTGGGAGAATGCAAGGAAGATATCAATTTACAATAGGACCCATGCTTTACAGTTGAAGATTCTCCACAGGGTCCACTTAGCCCCAGACCATTTGTCAAAATTTAAACCAGGGGTATCTTCAGCATGTCCCAAGTGCAAGGTCTGTATGGGTACTCTTACCCGTTGCCTTTGGTCTTGTGACAGGCTTCAAACATATTGGAGTGCTGTGGTGGGTGCAATGGAGAGGATTTTAGGTGTAGGGGTGGAGAAGGACCCTATTTCGCTCCTTTTGGGCCTACCCATTGTATTTCCTGCAGACTCAGGAAAAACTTTTCAATATTCTTACGTTCTGTGCAAGGAAGAATATCTTGCTAGGTTGGATATCAGAAAACACCCCAGGCCTGTCGGGTTGGCGGAAGATTGTTATGGAGCATATTCCCCTGGATTTTCTCACAAATATGGTACACCACAAAACTGAGAATTTTTACAAGACATGGCAACCCTTTTTGAAATACCTGGGCACAGATTTATCTGCCACACTAACAAGGGCTTTTATATAGCCGTAACGATTGTGTTTCATGAGTCCAATATCCAGGGAGGAGGAACTGTGAATGTATGAGTGTTTTGTTTGGCTGGGCTGAGTTATTATATTTATTTGTTGTTAGGTATTTATTTATTGAGTTAAATAGCTAGTTTAGTTTTTTAAAAAAATTATACTTCTCTATATATGTTTATACATTCGTATAGGAGGGTGGTTTGAGGAATTTTTTTATTATTTGGGTTTAGTTTTGTATTATTTTTGTACTGTTTTGAAATGCATTGTTTTGTATTTGTAATATTTAAAAATCTATTTTTTCTTAATAAAAGTATTTTAAAAAAGAAAGTAGATAGGATAGTGAAGAAGGCGTTTGGTATGCTTTCCTTTATTGGCCAGAGTATTGAGTACAGGAGTTGGGAGGTTCACTCCCGACTTTTCTCTCTATCGAACTGAAATTCCTCCCTCTGGAGCCATTCTGTCAACATCCCGGCTGATAACTGACCACAAACTGAATTGGACATGCCTGATAAACACAATGGCTACAAGAGCAGGTCAGAGACTGAGAATACTGTGGCAAGTCACTCACCTCCTGACTCCCCAAGCCTGTCCACCATCTACAAGGCAAAGTCAGGAGTGTGAGGGAATACTTCCCACTTGCCCTGGATGGGTTCAGCCCCAACAACACTCAAGAAGCTTAACACCATCCAGGACAAAGCAGCTCCTGCTTGATTGGCACCACATCCACAAACATCCACTCCCTCCACCACTGACACTCAGTAGCAGCAGTGTGTACTGCAGAGATTCACCTCAGACAGCACCATCCAAACCCACAACCACATCCATCTAGAAGGACTTGGGCAACACCGGTCCCTGCGAGTTCTCCTTTATAACACCCATGATGCTTTCAGATGTTTTGCTGTTCCTTCAGTGTCACTAGGTCAAAATGTTGGAGCTCTCTTTCTGACCACATTGTGGTTGACTCTGCACAGAATCATAAAAGTCTTACAGTGCAGAAGGAGGCTATTCAGCCCATCGGGTCTGCACTGGCTCTTCAAACAAGCATCATTGCCTTGTGCCAAACTCCTGCTTTTTCCCTATGCACTACGCTTATCCAAATAATCATCCAATACCTGTTGACCTCCTCAGTCAAACCTGCCTCCACTACATTTCCAGGCAGTGTATTCCACACCTTAGCTACTTGCTGTGTGACAAGGATTTGTTTTACATTACCTTTGTGTTGTTTGCACCCATCAATTTAAAGCTATGCCTTCTTATTCCATACAAATGGGAATAGTTTCTCCCTATCCATTCTGCCCAGTCCACTGATGATTTTGAATGTTGTTGAGTTGCAGTGTCTGTACCTTTTGTTTCTGTCTGTAAAGATCAGGGACTTCCCTTATGGGGTGATGATGGCCTAATAATATTGTCACTGGACTTGTAATCCAGAGACCCATGTAATGTTCTCAGGTCTCAGGTTCAAATCCTACCATAGCAATAAAAATCTGGCATTAAGAAGCTAATACTGACCGTGTCAATTGTTGGGAAAACCCATCTAATTCCCTAAAGTCTTTTCCTACACATGACTCCAGACTCACAGCAATGTAGTTGACTCTAACTGCCCTCTGGGATGGCCTAGCCCTCATCTCATGAATGAATTTTAAAAATGTAGTTACTAGGACAGAGTCAAAAAGTGTGGTGCTGGAAAAGCACAGCAGGTCAGGCAGCATTCGAGGAGCAGGAGAGTCAACATTTCAAGCATAAGCTCTTCATCAGGAATGACTCCCCTACTCCTCAGACGCTGCCTGACCTGCTGTGCTTTTCCAGAGCCACACTCTCGATTCTGATCTCCAAAATCTGCAGGCCTCATTTGCTCCTAGTAGCTTCTAAGACACACAAGTTACTGCCCTGCAAGCCTGATTGACAGTCTTAATTCAGTGTAATTGTTTTGCACGCAGAGTTATCTAGCCAATGTTATTTATTTGCAGCAGCTATGTGAGACAGTATTGTGAGTTTTGCGAGTGTTGGGTTTGGTCAATATAATCCAGCAATAAAGTTTCAGCTTGATCTCCAGCGTCTGCAGACCTCACTTTCTCCTCAATATAATACAAGCAAACAAAGGGACTGCAGAAGAACTATATTGGACACCAACATTAATTCTATTTCTCTCTCCACAGATGCTGCCAGACCTGCTGAATTTCTTCAAACTTCTATGTTTCCTTCAGATTTCCAGCATCTGCAGTGTTCTTGCTTTTTTCTGAAGGGACATGATGTTTGATATAATCCAACAGCCTTTGGAACACACGGCTTACATCTGACATATGGGAATCTTTTAAAGGCCAGTTTATCAGAATTCGGGGCAGCATGTTCTTCTGAGGATGAAAGATAAGGATGGCAGGAGATATTGAAAGTTTAGTAACAAAGAGAAAGGAAGTATATATAAGGATTAGCAAAGCAGTCAAGACCTTTGAATGTAAAGGAAACAGGAAAGAACCTAAACAAGGAATTAAGATGCCTAAAATGGACTATAAAATGTCCTAGGCAAATAGAATTAAGGAGAATCCCAAAGCACTTTATATGTATATTAAGAACAAGAAGGTAACTAGGGAAAGTGTAGGTGCATTCAAGGGCAAAGGAGGGAATTTTTGAGTGAAGCTGAAGGAAGTGGTTGAGGTCCTTAATGAGTATTTCACATTGGTATTCACCAAGAAGGAGGATGTAGATGATGGTGAAATTAAGGAGGGGTATTTGGCATTCTAGGCCATGTCTATTTTAAGAAGGACTATAAGTCCCCAGGGCCTAATAGTATCTATCCCTGTTGTTACTTTGTTCAAGAAGGGCAACAGGGATAATTCAGGAAATTACAGGGTGGTGAACCTTACATAAGTGTCAACAAATGGCTAGAGAAGATTCTTCAGGACAGGATTTACTCACATTTGGAAAAATATGGACTCATTTGCAATAGGCAACATTGCTTTATGTGGTGAATATCAAGTCTCTCAAACCTGATTGAGTTTTTTGACAAAGTGACAAAGATGATTGATGAAGTCAGAGCGGTAGATGTTGTCTACATGGACTTTACAAAAGCATTTGACAAGATTCCTTGTGGTAGGCTGGTCCAGAAGATTAGGTCACATAGGATACATGGTGAGTTGGTACATTGGATACAAATTTGGCTTGGTCATAGCAGGCAGATGGTAGTTGTGGAGGGGTATTTTTCTGACTGGAGATCTGTGACCAGTGAACAGTGGATCAGTGCTGGGACCTCTGTTGTTTGTCATAAAGATGTAGAAATGATTTGGATGAAAATGTCAGTGGTCTTATCAGTGAGTTTGCAGATGACACATAATTGCTGGAGCTGTTGAAGAAGATTATCAAGGGACAAGCTTGATTTAGGTCAATTGGAAATTTGGGGAGAGAAATAGCAGGTGGTGTTTAATCCTGACAAGTGTGATATGATGCATTTTGGGAGGTCTAGTGGAAGAGGAAAGTGTACAGTGAATGGCTAGACCTTTAGGAGCATTGACATACAGAGGGATCTTGGGGTGTAAGCCCACAGTTTCCTGAAAGGAATAACAATAACTGTGTAACGTGGTAAAGAGGCATATGACATGCTTACCTTCATTGGTTGGGCCATTGGGTCGTAAAGTTGCCAGGTCATGTAGCTTTATAAAACTTGAGGCCGCGTTTTGAGTGTTGTATGCCCTTCTGATCACTACGCCATAGAAGGGATTTTCCATTAGATTCATTGATGGGATGTGGATGTCGATATCTGACCATCATTTATTGATTGTCTGTAGTTGCTCTTGAGGGGCTGGTGGTGAGCTGCCTTATTGTACTGCTGCTGTCCACAGTCTGGTTTCCTTTCTTTGTTGAGACTTCATAGCGATTGATACAACCAATTGGCTTGCTGGGTCATTTAAGAGGGCAATTGAGAATCATTTACTTTGGTATGGATCTGGAGTCACATGGAGGCCAGTCCAACTGAGGGTGGCAGATTTCCTTCCCTAAAGGACATTAGTGTATGAGGTGGGTTTTCTAACAATTGACAATAGTTTTGTAGTTATTAATAGATTCTTAATTCCAGCTTTTTTTTTATTGAAGCAAATTCCATCATCTGCCTTGGCAGGATTTGAATCCGGGCCCCCAGAACATTACCTGATTTTCTAGGTAAACAATCTCGCGAAAACATCACTAGCCCATCACTTCCCCACTTTGGAGAGAATGCAGAAGAGATTTAACAGGACACTGCTTGGATTGGAGTGGTTAGCTGTAAGGAGAGGTTGGACAAACTTGGATTGTTTTTGCTGGAGCAATGGAGACTGAGGGGTTCACAGCAATTGGCTAAAGTAAGATAAGAGCCTGTGACATTAGGGCAAGCTACCAGCATGGATAGTGGATTGGCTGACTGGCAGAAACAGAGAGTAGGGATAGAAGGGTCTTTTACAGAATGGTAGCTGGTGACTAGTGGAGCTCCATATTGGGACCACACTGTTTACATTATACATTCACAATCTGGATGAAAGAACTGAGGACATTGTTACTAGTTTTGCAGATGACACAAAGATAGGTGGAGGGACAGGTAGTGCTGAGGAAGTGGGGAGGCAGCACACACTGCTATGAGAGTGGGTAAAGAAGGGGCAGTCGCAGGTTATGCACTTTGCTAGGAATTAAGTTTCTAAATAGAAAAAAGCTTCAGAAATATAAAGTACAAAGAGACTGTGTTGTGGAGAAAATGTAGAGAATCACTAGGAGACGTAGAGAGTTCTTCACGAAGTAGGTCTTTTATTTGCAGAGAATAAACCGTGACACTGAGAAAGCAGATTCTCGAATGCCCCGAACCTCAGGGTCCATGGATTTTAATATCTTTTTTATCATGTTTCTGTTAGCTTATCATGTCCAACTATATTCATCAAAATACCTCACTCTAGCTACACAATAAGCCAGTGATGTTAGTTCCCATTATCCCTTTAGTTGTACATTCTACTTAACGTTATTCTAATGTCACGGTTAGATATTTATTACTAACTCTTTGCAACAATGGTCTTCCATCCCAGACTAACCTGTCATGATAGATATTTAGCTATTCCATCTATTACAATAGTCTCCTGTCTCAAGCTGACTCTACTAACTATTGATTAGATATTTTAATGTCATGTCCCAAATATTTATGGTCCCAATCCCGTCATAATAACACTTGACAGGAAAATTAGCCCTACTAACTGTTATCTCATCTCGCCATAGTGACCTTTCAGCCTGACCCTTACTCTGCTCATTGGTGTGAGGGTTCCACTATGGTTATCCCATCCTGCCTTCCACAGAGCACAGATTGCCAGTGGTCTTCATGCTTTAACCCTTCCCATGCTTTCATGCTCTTTATTTTCCATAACTGGAGGGGAGTCTAGTTCAGCATTCTCTTAAGGTTAACATGAAGATTCAGTTGGCAGTTGGGAAGGTAAATGCAATGTTAGCATTCATTTCGAAAGGGCTGGAGCAGGAATGTACTGCTGTACAAGGCTCTGGTCAGACTGCATTCGGAATATTGTGAACAGTTTTGGACCCCGTATCTAAGGAAGGATGTGCTAGTGTTGGGGGTGGGCAGAGATTCAGAGGAGGTTTCCAAAACTGATCCCAGGGATGAAGGGCTTGTCTTAAAAGGAGTGGTTGAGGACTCTGGGTGTGCCCTTGATGGCGACTAGAAGGATAAGGGGGATCTGATTGAAACTTTCAGAATACTGAGAGGCCTGGGTAGAGTGGCTGGGGAGAAGACGTTTCCACCAGTAGGAGAGACTAGGACCTGAGGGGACAGCCTCGGGGTGAAGGGGTGACCCTATGGAACAGTGATGAGGAGGAATTTCTTCAGCTAAAGGATGGTGAATCTGTGAAGGTAAGTTTGGGGTAGACAGTCTCAGTGAACTCCCTAGCTGATTTTCCAATCAGGAAAATGAGATGGTTCCGTTTGATGGTTCAATGTCAAACCTGAATTCTGAGTGAAATCTGTAGCTCATAAAGACATAAAAGGAAATTCTTACATGCAGCTGCAAATTCAAAGATTGCAAACGTATCACCAATATATCAGAAATATCCAAAGGGTGGGAGGTTAGGTGTCCTTTCATTTCAGACACATTTCTCATGGAATCCAACAAAGATATTTGTGAGAGTTGGCAGATGACCAATTCCAGATTGTCACTTTTAGTTGCAGTGTTGCGTGCACTGGAATCTACTTGTATTAATTCACAGCCCACCCCGATGAAATATTACAGCTCTCCATTTGGTGATGCTGCCTTCAATTTCCAGAGCAATGCCCAGTTCAGTCAGAACCCACCAGCTTGGCTTGAAATGTAAACAAAGCCAGGCAACTACCTGTCAATTATCATTCATTGATGCATCTCAACAGCAACTCCTTTATCAAGAAGAGTTCTCTCTCTTGCACATTACAAACATGGATTTTCTTCTTGAATTCCTATTCTTGCAAATTATCCTGTTGAGTACAAGATGAAAAGCTTTAACGAAATCACTTCCTTTCAATGCTCATTAACTTTAGGGGTGACCCGGTGGCTCAGTGGTTAGCACTGCTGCCTCACAGCACCAAGGTTCAAATCCTACCTTGGGCAACTGTCTGTGTGAAGTTTGCACATTCTCCCTATGTCTGTGTGGGTTTCCTCGTGCAGGCCAGGTGAATTGGCCATGCTAAATTGTTTGTTGTGTTAGTCAGGGGTAAATGTAGGGTAGGGGGCTGGGTTACTGTTTGGCAGGTTGGTGTGGATTTTTTGGGCCTACTGTAGGGAATCTTAATTCTTTTTTGACATATTTGTACGGATGTTCTTTAATTAACAAAAAATTGGTAATTTTGTCCTGGATTACCTTTTCGAGAAGCTTTCCCACCGCCGAGGTTAAGCTGACTGCTCTGTAGTTATTTATAAACTCCTTTTGAAAGAAAGGTGTGAGAGTTCCTTTCTTCAGTAATGTGGCACCATTTTCAGTGTAAGGACTACATCCTGCATTTTCCACTAGGACCTCCACACCTTGGATAGCCAAGGTGTGGAGGTGCTGGTGTTGGATTGGGTCAAAGTCAGAAGTAATATGACACCAGGTTATAGTCCAGCAGGTTTATTTAAAATCACAAGCTTTCGGAGCACTGCTCCTTCATCAGGTGATATAAACTTCCGTTAGTAACTGCCCCAGCTTGGGATGCACCTTGAATTTGGGAGATGTGTAAGATTCTGGACATGACGAGATAAATGCACAGATCAACAGGGCGGGAGGATATGAATGTTTGAGAGAAAATTAACATAACACAAGTTTGATATTATTGGAGAACACAAAAAAATGTTTGAAAAAGCACTACAGATAAACATTGCATTTCAGACATGACAGAAGTTGCACAAAATTAAGGGAAGGAAATTGATTGACAAAGGAACATTGACTGAGACAATGGGAGAACATATTTATTTCCAGAATTGTGATGAGAATGGGTCTCACTCGGCAGGTTATTCTCAGATTCACTCTTACTCTCGCTGGATACCTGATGTGGAGGAGCAGGAAAATCGAAGTTTCGGGCAGGAGCCCTTCATCAAGAATGAGGCTGAGAGCCTCAGGTTTGGATAGATAAATGGGAGGGAGGTGGGGCTGTGGGGGAAGGTAGCTGAGAGTGCAATAGGTAGATGGAAGTGGGGGTAAAGGTGATAGGTCGGAAGGGAGGGTGGAGAGATAGGAGGGGGAGTTGAAATGTTGGGCCACAGGGCAGTGTGGTTGATTGCTGCGGGTGTCCCAGAGATGTTCTCTAAAGCGCTCTGCTGGGAGGCATCCAGTCTCCCCAAGGTAGAGGAGACCGCTTGGTGAGCAACGGATACAATAAATGATATTAGTGGATGTGCAGGTAAAACTTTGATGGATGTGGGAAGCTCCTTTAGGGCCTTGGATGGAGGTAAAGGAGAGGTGTGGGTGCAGGTTTTGCAATTCCTGTGGTGGCAGGGGAAGGTGCTAGGAGAGGAGGGTGGGTTGTAGTGGGGCGTGGACTGACCAGGTAGTCACAGAGGGAACGGTCTTTGCGGAAGGCAGAAAGGGGTGGGGAGGGAAATATATCCCTGGTGGTGGGGTCTGTTTGTAGGTGGCAAAAATGTCAGCGGATGATGTGATGCACATGGAGGTTGGTGGGGTGGAAGGCGAGGACCCAGAGGGGTTCTGTCCTTGTTGTGGTTGGAGGGGTGGGATTTGAAGGCAGAGGTGCGGAATGTGGATGAGATGCGTTGGAGGGCATCATTAACCACGTGGGAAGGGACATTGCGGTCTTTGAAGGAGGCGGTTATCTGATGTGTTCTGTGGTGGAACTGGTCCTCCTGGGAGCAGATATAGTGGAGGCGGAGGAATTGGGAATAAGGGATAGCATTTTTACAGGAGGTAGGGTGGGAAGAGGTGTAATCCAGGTAGCTGTGGGAGTCGGTGGGTTTGTAGAAAATGTCAGTGTTGAGTCGGTCACCATTGATGGAGATGGAGAGATCCAGGAAGGGGAGGGAGGTGTCCGAGGTGAACTTAAGGTCAGGGTGGAATGTGTTGGTGAAGTTGATGAGCCCTTCAACCTCTTCGTGGGAGCACAATGTGGTGCCAATGCAGTCATCAATGTAGCGGAGGAAGAGGTGGGGAGTGGTGCCAGTGTAACTCTGGAAGATGGACTGTTCTACATAACCAACAAAGAGACAGGCATAGCTGGGGCCCATACAAGTGCCCATGGCTACCCCTTTCGGCTGGAGGAAGTGGGAGGATTCGAAGGAGAAATTGTTAAGGGTGAGGACCAGTCCAGCCAAACGAATGAAAGCTTCAGTGGAAGGGTACTGTTGGGGACGTTGGGAGAGGAAGAAATGGAGGGCTTGGAGGCCCTGGTCATGGCAAATGGAGGTGTAGAGGGATTGGATGTTCATGGTGAAGATGAGGCATTGGGGGCTGGGAAAATGGAGGTCTTGATGGAGGTGGAGGGTGTGGGTGGTGTCCTGAACATATGTGGGGAGTTCCTGGACTAGTGGGATAGGACAGTATCAAGGTAAATGGAGATGAATTCGGTGGGGCAGGAACAGGCTGAGAATCGACCCTATTCCCCTCCCCACACCTTGGCACTATCCACTGGAGCAGGTGTTTTGATTCCCCTTTCTCTGTTAGCTGTCAGTCAGCTCCATTTCCAAGACTTCACTCCATTAGCCATGACCTATAATAAGTTGACATCTGCTTGTTAGATGCTAAATAAAGGCTGTTGATCAGATGCCCGTGACATTAAAGTGTTGTCAGCGTTGTTATTATGTTTCAAGTACAGCTTACACAATCTGTTAGAAGTGGAACATTCCCTCATGTCTGGTTCTAACCAGCTCGTGGTTAATTTTCAGCTTCTGTGTCCAAATGCTAGCAGGATACAAAATCACGGTGGGTCAGTGGTTAGCACTGCTGTCTCACAATGTGTGGGACCCTCGGTTCAATTCCAGCCTTGGGTGACTGTCTGTATGGAGTTTACGTATTCTCTCTGTGTCTGTGTGGGTTTCCTCCCACAATCCAAAGATGTGCAGGTTAGGGTGAATTAGCCACAGGATGCTTTTCAGATTTTGGGCTGAATGGCCTTTTTCTGCATTGTAGGGATTTAATGATTCTATGAGCCATTCACCCCACCCTATTACTAAATCTGATGATCTATGCATCTGTTTCACCTCTGCTGCTGAAGTGATTATAGGTTGTGATTCAGGATTTTGATATTTGAAGATGTTTAATACAGATTTTTTTATTTCTTGGCGTGCTTTATGGCCAATGGAATACTTCTTGAAAAGTTGTCGCTGTTTTCCACTTTGTGAACAATCAGCAATGGAGTAAGATACAACTTAAAAAACAAATGCATATAGAACTTACTGGAGAACCTCAGCAGGTCTGGCAGCATCTGTGGGGAGAGAAACAAGAGTTAATGTTTCAAATCCAATAAGACTGCTGTTCAGAACAATGGAGAAATGTTTTTTGTGCTGATACCTGAGGGGTCTGGGGTTGTACAGTGGCTCAGTGGTTAGCACTGCTGTCTCACAGTGTCAGGGACCCAGGTTCGATTCCTGCCTCGGGTGACTGTCTGTGTGGAATTTGCACATTTTCCCCGTGTCTGTGTGGGTTTCATAGAACATAGAACATAGAAGAATACAGCGCAGTACAGGCCCTTGGGCCCTCGATGTTGCGCCGATCCAAGCCCACCTAAACTACACTAACCCACTATCCTCCATATACCTATCCAATGCCCTCTTAAATGCCCATAAAGAGGGAGAGTCCACCACTGTTACTGGCAGGGCATTCCATGAACTAACGACTCACTGAGTGAAGAACCTACCCCTAACACCAGTCCTATATCTACCCCCCCACTATCGAGTCCCCCATTACTACTGCTCTGCTCTTCTTCACCCTTCCCTTCTGAGTAACGAGGACAGGCTCCATGCCAGAGACCTGAGCCCCGTTACTTACCCCTGGTAAGTCATCCCCCCCACCTCTGGTTTCGTCCCTCAGTCCAAAGATATGCAGGTTAGGTGAACTGGCCATGCTAAATTGCCCATGGTGTTCAGGGATGTGTAGGTTAGCTGCATTAGTCAGGGGTAAATGTAGGGTAGGGGAATGGGTCTGGGTGGATTACTCTTTGGAGGGTTTGTGTGGACCTGTTGGGCCACACTGGAGGGATTCTATGAACCAAATATTGGTTGCCTCCAATAACTCCCCTGTACTACTTCAGAATAAACTCAGGATCTTTTACAATCACCTGTGAGACTGGGTGGGGCATGGGTTTTATGTCTGAAAGATGACACTTCCACAAGGAGTGATTTTAGGGAATTATTCTATGGATCAAGATTATTGTTCTCCTTCGAGCAGAGAAGGATAAGGGGAGATTTTCTGGAGGTGTTTAAAAGCACACAGATGATGCACAGAATAAACACAGAGAATCTGTTTCCAACAGCTGAATGTCCAGTTACCGATTTCTCCTTTGGGAAAGGGACCACAACTGAACACAGTCCTCCAGTTGTGATCATACCAGTCAGTGTCTTGTCAAATTTGTCATTCGAAGTCTTCATTACCAGGGCATTGAGCTATAACATACTATTTGTTTTCCTATTTACTTGTTGTACCTGCAATGGGAAATTTCTGAACCACAAAGCAGGACACCTCCACATTACCAAACCACATTGTTTAAAAGAATGTTCTCCTTTCCTATTTGCCTTCTGAGTGGAAACCTTTATACTCCCCCGATGCCCAGCACCCAGACGCATACACACAAACATTAGTACCTTGAATGCTGATTCTGATTCTAATAAAGGGCTTGATTAAAAATGAAGCTGCACTTTCTACCTACAATTCCTGAGAATGGAGACGAAAGGTATCTTCCCTCGTGTGAGAAAAGAGCTGATTGGATGAAGTGGCCAAGACCAGTACAATCCTTAATGTTACAAAAT
Source organism: Chiloscyllium plagiosum (assembly GCF_004010195.1). Lineage (NCBI taxonomy): Eukaryota > Metazoa > Chordata > Chondrichthyes > Orectolobiformes > Hemiscylliidae > Chiloscyllium > Chiloscyllium plagiosum. Next base: position 84,600,450 of record NC_057721.1, on the reverse strand, counting down.
GTTTT
>NC_057721.1:84597509-84599945 GCF_004010195.1 Chiloscyllium plagiosum | reverse complement strand
CCCAGGGTGGATCAGTGTGTGTGTGGGACTGTCCCCCAGTCAGGGTCAGTGTACGTGAGACTGTCCCCCAGTGACGGTCAGTGTGTGTGTGGGACTGTCCCCCAGTGGGGAGTCACTGTGTGTGTGGCAATGTACCCCTGTGAGAGTCAGTGTGTGTGTATGGGACTGTCCCCCAGTGAGGATCAGTGTGTGTGGGACTGTCCCCCAGTGAGAGTCAGTGTGTGTGGGACTGTCCCCCAGTGAGGGTCAGTGTGTGTGGGACTATTCCGCAGTAAGAGTCAGCGTGTGTGGGACTGTACCCCAGTGAGAGTCAGTGTGTGTGGGTCTGTACGCCAGTGAGGGTCAGTGAGTGTGGACTGTACCCTCTGAGAGTCAATGTGTGTGTGGGACTGTAGCCCAGTGAGGGACAGTGTGTGTGTTGGACTTTGCCCCGGTGAGAGTCAGTGTGTGTGTGTTAGACTGTCCCCCAGTGAGGGTCAGTGTGTGTGTTGGACTGTCCCCCAGTGAGGGTCAGTGTGTGTGTGGGACTGTCCCCCAGTGAGGGTCAGTGTGTGTGTAGGAATGTTCCCCAGTGAGGGTCAGTGTGTGTGTGGGACTGTCCCCCAGTGAGGGTCAGTGTGTGTGTGGGACTGTCCCCCAGTGAGGGTCAGTGTGTGTGTGGGAATGTTCCCCAGTGAGAGTCAATGTGTGTGGGGGACTGTACCACAGTGAGGGTCAGTGTATGTGAGGAACTGTCCCCCAGTGAGGGTCAGTGTGTGTGGGACTATACCCCAGTCTGGGTCATTGTGTGTGTGGGACTCTACGCCCGTGAGGGTCAGTGTGTGTGTGGGACTGTACCGCAGTGTGGGTCAGTGTGTGTGCGGGACTGTACCCCAGTGAGGGTCAGTGTTTGTGTGGAACTGTTCCCAAGTGAGGGTAAGTGTGTGTGAGGGACTGTACCCCAGTGAGAGTCAGTGCGTGTGTGGGACTGTATCCCAGCGAGGGTCAGTGTGTATGTGGGAAAGTACCCCAGTGAGAGTCAGTGTGTGTGTGGGACTGTACCCTAGTGAGGGTCAGTGTGTGTGTGGGACTGTACCCCAGTGAGAGTCAGTGCCTGTGTGGGTGACTGTCCCCCAATGACGGTCAGTGTGTGTGGGACTGTACCCCACTGAGAGTCAGTGTGTGTATGGGACTGTACTCCAGTGAGGGTCAGTGTGTGTGCGGGACTGTACCCCCGTGAGAGTCAGTGCGTATGTGGGGGACTGTACCCCAGTGAGAGTCAGTGTGTGTATGGGACTGTACTCCAGTGAGGGTCAGTGTGTGTGCGGGACTGTACCCCAGTGAGAGTCAGTGTGTGTGTGGGAATGTACCATAGTGAGAGTCAGTGTTTGTGAGGGGCTGTACCCCAGTGAGAGTCAGTGTGTGTGTGGGAATGTACCCCAATGAGAGTTAGTGTGTGTGTGGGACTGTACCCCAGTGAGAGTCAGTGTGTGTGAGGGACTGTCCCCCAGTGAGGGTCAGTGTGTGTGTTGGAATGTACCCCAGTGAGAGTTAGTGTGTGTGAGGGTCTGTCCCCCAGTGAGGGTCAGTGTGTGTGAGGGACTGTCCCCCAGTGAGGGTCAGTGTGTGTGAGGGACTGTCCCCCAGTGAGGGTCAGTGTGTGTGGGACTATACCCCAGTCTGGGTCATTGTGTGTGTGGGACTCTACGCCCGTGAGGGTCAGTGTGTGTGTGGGACTATACCCCAGTGAGGGTTAGTGTGTGTGTGGGACTGTACCCCAGTGAGGGTCAGTGTGTATGTGGGAATGTACCCCAGTGAGAGTCAGTGTGTGGGAGGGACTGTCCCCCAGTGAGGGCCAGTGTGTGTGTTGGAATGTACCCCAGTGAGAGTCAGTGTGTGTGAGGGACAGTCCCCCAGTGAGAGTCAGTGTGTGTGTGTGGGACTGTACCCCAGTGAGAGTCAGTGCGTGTGTGTTCGACTGTCCCCCAGTGAGTGTCAGTGTGTGTGTGTGTGTGGGACTGTACCGCAGTGTGGGTCACTGTGTGTGGGACTGTATCCCAGTGAGGGTCAGTGTGTATGTGGGAATGTACCCCAGTGAGAGTCAGTGTGCGTGTGTTCGACTGTCCCCCAGTGACTGTCAGTGTGTGTGTGTGTGTGTGGGACTGTACCGCAGTGTGGGTCACTGTGTGTGGGACTGTACCCCAGTGAGGGTCAGTGTGTGTGTTGGAATGTACCCCAATGAGAGTCAGTGTGTATTTGGGACTGTCCCCCAGTGACGGTCAGTGTGTGTGGGACTGTACTCCAGTGAGGGTCAGTGTGTGTATGGGACTGTACTCCAGTGAGGGTCAGTGTGTGTGTGGGACGGTATCCCAGTGACAGTCAGTGTGTCTGTTGGACGATTCCCCAGTAAGAGTCAGTGTGTGTGGGACTGTACCCCAGTGAGAGTCAGTGTGTGTG
>NC_057721.1:84583399-84596669 GCF_004010195.1 Chiloscyllium plagiosum | reverse complement strand
TGAGAGTCAGTGTGTGTATGGGACTGTACTCCAGTGAGGGTCAGTGTGTGTGTGGGACGGTATCCCAGTGACAGTCAGTGTGTCTGTTGGACGATTCCCCAGTAAGAGTCAGTGTGTGTGGGACTGTCCCCCAGTGAGAGTCAGTGTGTGTATGGGACTGTACACTAGTGAGGGCCAGTGTGTGTGGGACTGTACCACAGTGAGAGTCATTGTGTATGTGTGGGACTATCCCCCAGTGAGAGTCAGTGTGTGTGTGTGGGACTGTACCCCAGTGAGAGTCAGTGTGTGTGTGTGTGGGATTGTCCCCCAGTGAGGGTCAGTGTGTGTGTGTGTGTGTTTGGGACTGTACCCCAGTGAGGGTCAGTTTGTGTGTGGGACTGTATCCCAGTGAGAGTCAGTGCCTGTGTGGGGGACTGTACCCCAGTGAGGGTCAGTGTGTGTGAGTGACTATCCCCCAGTGAGGGTCAGTGTGTGTTTGGGACTGTCCCCCAATGACGCTCAGTGTGTGTGGGACTGTCCCCCACTGAGAGTCAGTGTGTGTATGGGACTGTACTCCAGTGAGGGTCAGTGTGTGTGTGGGACGGTATCCCAGTGACAATCAGTGTGTCTGTTGGACTATTCCCCAGTGAGAGTCAGTGTGTGTGGGACTGTACACCAGTGAGGGTCAGTGTGTGTGTGGGATGGTATCCCAGTGAAAGTCAGTGTGTCTGTTGGACTATTTCCCAGTAAGAGTCAGTGTATATGGGACTGTCCCCCAGTGAGTGTCAGTGTGTGTGTTCGACTGTCTCCCATTGAGGGTCAGTGTGTGTGGGGGTGACTGTACCCAGTGTGGGTCACTGTGTGTGGGACTGTCCCCCAGTGAGGGTCTGTGTGTGTGTGGGAATGTCCCCCAGTGAGGGTCTGTGTGTTTGTGGGACTGTAGCCCAGTGAGAGTCAGTGTGTGTGCGGAACTATACCCCAGTGAGGGACAGTGTGTCTGTGGGACTGTCCCCCAGTGAGAGTCAGTGTGTGTGTGGAACTATTCCCCAGTGAGGGTCAGTGTCTGTGGGACTGTCCCCCAGTGAGAGTCAGTGTGTGTGTGGGACTGTACCCCAGTGAGGGTCACTGTGTGTGGGACTGTCCCCCAGTGACGGTCAGTGTGTGTGGGACTATTCCCCAGTAAGAGTCAGCGTGTGTGTGGTACTGTATCCCATTGAGAGTCAGTGTGTGTGGGTCTGTACACCAGTGAGGGTCAGTGAGTGTGGACAGTACCCTCTTAGAGTCAATGTGTGTGTGGGACTGTCGCCCAGTGTGAGTCAGTGTGAGTGTTGGACTGTACCCCAGTCAGGCTCATTGTGTGTGGGACGATACCCCACTGAGGATCATTGTGTGTGGACCTGTACCCCAGTGTGGGTCAGCGTGTGTGTGTGGGACTGTACCCCAGTGAGAGTCAGTGTGTGTGTGGAATTGTGCCCCAGTGTGGGTCAGTGTGTGTGTGGGAATGTAGCCCAGTGAGAGTCAGTGTGTGTGTGGGAATGTACCATAGTGAGAGTCAGTGTTTGTGAGGGACTGTACTCCAGTGAGGGTCAGTGTGTGTGTGGGAATGTACCCCAGTGAGAGTCAGTGTTTGTGTGTGTGTGAGGGACTGTCCCCCAGTGAGGGTTAGTGTGTGTGTGGGACTGTCCCCCGAGTGAGGGTCAGTGTGTGTGAGGGACTGTCTCCCAGTGAGGGTCAGTGTGTGTGGGACTGTATCCCAGTGAGGGTCAGTGTGTGTGAGGGACTGTACCCCAGTGAGTATCAGTGTGTGTGTGGGACTGTCCCCCAGTAAGGGTCAGTGTGTGTGTGGGACTGTACCCCAGTGAGTGTCAGTGGGTGTGTGGGACTGAACCCTAGTGAGGGTCAGTGTGTGTGTCGGAATGTGCCCCAGTGAGAGTCAGTGTGTGTTGAACTGTACCCCAGTGTGGGTCAGTGTGTGTGTGGGACTGTATCCCAGTGAGGGTCAGTCTGTGTGTTGGACTGTACCCCAGTGAGGGTCAGTGTGTGTGTGGGACTGTCCCCCAGTGAGGGTCAGTGTGTGTGTCGGAATGTGCCCCAGTGAGAGTCAGTGTGTGTTGAACTGTACCCCAGTGTGGGTCAGTGTGTGTGTGGGACTGTATCCCAGTGAGGGTCAGTCTGTGTGTTGGACTGTACCCCAGTGAGGGTCAGTGTGTGTGTGGGACTGTTCCCCAGTGAGAGTCAGTGTGTATTTCGGGCTGTACCCCAGTGAGAGTCAATGTGTGTGGGGGACTGTACCCCAGTCAGAGTCAGTGTAATTGGTGGACTGTACCTCAGTGAGGCGCATTGCGTGTGGGCCTGTACCCCAGTGTGGGTCAGTGTGTGTGTGGGAATGTACCCCAGTGAGAGTCAGTCGGTGTGTGGGACTGTCCCCCAGTGAGAGTCAGTGCGTGTGTGGGGGACTGTTCCCCAGTGAGGGTCATTGTGTGTGTGACTGTACCCCAGTGGGGGTCATTGTGTGTGCGGAACTGTACCCCAGTGAGAGGCAGTGTGTGTGTGGGAATGTACCATAGTGAGAGTCAGTGTTTGTGAGGGACTGTCCCCCAGTAAGGGTCAGTGGGTGTGTAGGACTGAACCCTAGTGAGGGTCAGTGTGTGTGTGTGACTGTACCCCAGTGACGGTCAGTGTGTGTGGGACTGTACCCCAGTGAGGATCAGTGTGTGTGAGGGAATGTTCCCCAGTGAGAGTCAGTGTGTGTGTGGGACTGTCCCCCAGTGGGGAGTCAGTGTGTGTGTGGGACTGTACCGCAGTGAGAGTCAGTGCGTGTGTGGGGGACTGTACCCCAGTGAGGATCTTTGTGTGTGGGATTGTACCCCAGTGAGAGTCAGTGTGTGTGTGGGAATGTACCAAAGTGAGAGTCATTGTGTGTGAGGGACATTCCCCCAGTGAGGGTCAGTGTGTGTGTTGGAATGTGCCCCAGTGAGAGTTAGTGTGTGTGAGGGATTATCCCCCAGTGAGGGTCAGTGTGTGTGGGACTGTCCCCCAGTGAGGGTCAGTGTGTGTTGAACTGTACCCCAGTGTGGGTCAGTGTGTGTGTAGGACTATACCCCAGTGAGAGTCAGTGTGTGTTGAACTGTACCCCAGTGTGGGTCATTGCCCGTGGGACTGTACCCCAGTGAGGGTCAGTGTGTGTGTGGGAATGTAGCCCAGTGAGAGTCAGTGTGTGTGTGTGGGAATGTACCCCAGTGAGGGTCAGTGTTTGTGAGGGACTGTCCTCCAGTGAGGGTTGGTGTGTGTGTGGGACTGTCCCCCAGTGAGAGTCAGTGGGTGTGTGGGACTGAACCCTAGTGAGGGTCAGTGTGTGTGTCGGAATGTGCCCCAGTGAGAGTCAGTGTGTGTTGAACTGTACCCCAGTGTGGGTCAGAGTGTGTGTGGGACTGTATCCCAGTGAGGGTCAGTGTGTGTGTGGGACTGTATCCCAGTGAGTATCAGTGTGTGTGTGGGACTGTCCCCCAGTAAGGGTCAGTGTGTGTGTGGGACTGTACCCCAGTGAGGGTCAGTGGGTGTGTGGGACTGAACCCCAGTGAGGGTCAGTGTGTGTGTGGGACTGTCCCCCAGTGAGGGTCAGTGTGTGTGTTGGAATGTACCCCAGTGAGGATCAGTGTGTGTGAGTGACTATCCCCCAGTGAGGGTCAGTGTGTGTTTGGGACTGTCCCCCAGTGACGCTCAGTGTGTGTGGGACTGTCCCCCACTGAGAGTCAGTGTGTGTATTGGACTGTACTCCAGTGAGGGTCAGTGAGTGTGTGGGACGGTATCCCAGTGACAGTCAGTGTGTCTGCTGGACTATTCCCCAGTGAGAGTCAGTGTGTGTGGGACTGTACCCCAGTGAGTGTCAGTGTGTGTGGGACTGTACACCAGTGAGGGTCAGTGTGTGTGTGGGATGGTATCCTAGTGACAGTCAGTGTGTCTGTTGGACTATTTCCCAGTAAGAGTCAGTGTGTGTGGGACTGTACCCCAGTGAGTGTCAGTGTGTGTGGGACTGTACACCAGTGAGGGTCAGTGTGTGTGTGGGATGGTATCCTAGTGACAGTCAGTGTGTCTGTTGGACTATTTCCCAGTAAGAGTCAGTGTGTGTGGGACTGTACCCCAGTGAGTGTCAGTGTGTGTGGGACTGTACACCAGTGAGGGTCAGTGTGTGTGTGGGATGGTATCCTAGTGACAGTCAGTGTGTCTGTTGGACTATTTCCCAGTAAGAGTCAGTGTGTGTGGGACTGTACCCCAGTGAGTGTCAGTGTGTGTGGGACTGTACACCAGTGAGGGTCAGTGTGTGTGTGGGATGGTATCCTAGTGACAGTCAGTGTGTCTGTTGGACTATTTCCCAGTAAGAGTCAGTGTGTGTGGGACTGTACCCCAGTGAGGGTCAGTGTGTGTGTGGGACTGTACCCCAGTGAGAGTCAGTGTCTGTGCGGGGGACAGTACCCCAGTGAGGATCAGTGTGTGTGAGTGACTATCCCCCAGTGAGGGTCAGTGTGTGTTTGGGACTGTCCCCCAGTGACGCTCAGTGTGTGTGGGACTGTCCCCCACTGAGAGTCAGTGTGTGTATTGGACTGTACTCCAGTGAGGGTCAGTGAGTGTGTGGGACGGTATCCCAGTGACAGTCAGTGTGTCTGCTGGACTATTCCCCAGTGAGAGTCAGTGTGTGTGGGACTGTACCCCAGTGAGAGTCAGTGTCTGTGCGGGGGACAGTACCCCAGTGAGGATCAGTGTGTGTGAGTGACTATCCCCCAGTGAGGGTCAGTGTGTGTTTGGGACTGTCCCCCAGTGACGCTCAGTGTGTGTGGGACTGTCCCCCACTGAGAGTCAGTGTGTGTATTGGACTGTACTCCAGTGAGGGTCAGTGAGTGTGTGGGACGGTATCCCAGTGACAGTCAGTGTGTCTGCTGGACTATTCCCCAGTGAGAGTCAGTGTGTGTGGGACTGTACCCCAGTGAGTGTCAGTGTGTGTGGGACTGTACACCAGTGAGGGTCAGTGTGTGTGTGGGATGGTATCCTAGTGACAGTCAGTGTGTCTGTTGGACTATTTCCCAGTAAGAGTCAGTGTGTGTGGGACTGTACCCCAGTGAGTGTCAGTGTGTGTGTGGGACTATCCCCCAGTGAGGGTCTGTGTGTGTGTGGGACTGTCGCCCAGTGAGGGTCTGTGTGTGTGTGGGACTGTCCCCCAGTGAAAGTCAGTGTGTGTGTGTGGAACTGTTCCCCAGTGAGGGTCAGTGTCTGTGGGACTGTCCCCCAGTGAGAGTCAGTGTGTGTGTTGGACTGTTCCCCAGTGAGGGTCAGTGTGTGTTTGGGACTGTCCCCCAGTGAGAGTCAGTGTGTGTGTGGAACTGTTCCCCAGTGAGGGTCAGTGTCTGTGGGACTGTCCCGCAGTGAGGTTCAGTGTGAGTTTGGGTCTGTCCCCCAGTGACGGTCAGTGTGTGGGTCTGTCTCCCAGTGAGAGTCAGTGTGTGTATGGGACTGTACTCCAGTGACGGTCAGTGTGTGTGTGGGACGGTATCCCAGTGACAGTCAGTGTGTCTGTTGGACGATTCCCCAGTAAGAGTCAGTGTGTGTGGGACTGGACCCCAGTGAGAGTCAGTGTGTGTGTGGGACTGTACCCTAGTGAGGGTCAGTGTGTGTGTGGGACTGTACCCCAGTGAGAGTCAGTGCGTGTGTGCGGAACTGTACCCCAGTGAGGGTCAGTGTGTGTGCGGGAATGTACCTCAGTGAGAGTCAGTGTGTGTGAGGGACAGTCCCCCAGTGAGGGTCAGTGTGTGTGTTGGAATGTACCCCAGTGAGAGTTAGTGTGTGTGAGGCACTGTCCCCCAGTGAGGGTCAGTGTGTGTGGGACTGTACCCCAGTGTGGGTCAGTGTGTGTGTGTGGAACTGTACCCCAGTGAGGGTCATATTGTGTGCGGAACTGTACCCCAGTAAGGGTCAGTGTGTGCGTGGGAATGTACCCCACTGAGGGTCAGTGTGTGTGTGGGACTGTCCCCCAGTGAGGGTCAGTGTGTGTGAGTGACTATCCCCCAGAGAGGTCAGTGTGTGTTTGGGACTGTCCCCCAGTGAGGGTCAGTGTGTGTGAGGGACTGTCCCCCAGTGAGGGTCAGTGTGTGTGGGACTGTACCCCAGTGTGGGTCATTGTGTGTGTGGGACTGTACCCCAGTGAGGGTCAGTGTGTGTGTGGGACTGTACCCCAGTGTGGGTCATTGTGTGTGTGGGACTGTCCCCCAGTGAGGGTCAGTGTGTGTGTGGGAATTTACCCCCGTGAGGGTCAGTGTGTGTGTGGGACTGTACCCCAGTGAGGGTCAGTATGTGTGTGGGACTGTACCCCAGTGAGGGTCAGTGTGTGTGGGGGACTGTCCCCCAGTGAGGGTCTGTGTGTATGGGACTGTCCCCCAGTTGGGTCAGTGTGTGTGGTACTGACCCCAGTGAGAGTCAGTGTGTGTGTTCGACTGTCCCCCAGTGAGAGTCAGTGTGTGTGAGGGACTATACCCCAGTGAGAGTCAGTCTGTATGGGACTGTCCCCAGTGAGAGTCAGTGTGTATGGGACTATACCACAGTGTAGGTCAGTGTGTGTGGGACTCTCCCCCAGTGAGAGTCAGTGTGTGTGTTGGACTGTACCCCAGTGAGGGTCACTGTGTGTGTGTGGGACTGTATCCCAGTGTGGGTCACTGTGTGTGGGACTGTACCCCAGTGAGGGTCAGTGTGTGTGTTGGAATGTACCCCAGTGAGAGGTAGTGTGTGTGAGGGACTATCCCCCAGTGAGGTTCAGTGTGTGTGAAGGACTGTCCCCCAGTGAGGGTCTGTGTGTGTGTATGGGACTGTCCCCCAGTGAGGGTCAGTGTGTTTGTGGGACTGTACCCCAGTGAGGGTCAGTGTGTGTGTGGAACTGTTCCCCAGTGACGGTCAGTGTCTGTGGGACTGTCCCCCAGTGAGAGTCAGTGTGTGTGTGGAACTGTTCCCCAGTGAGGGTCAGTGTGTGTGTGGAACTGTTCCCCAGTGAGGGTCAGTGTCTGTGGGACTGTCCCCCAGAGAGAGTCAGTGTGTGTGTTGGACTGTACCCCAGTGAGAGTCAGTGTGTGTGTTCGACTGTCCCCCAGTCAGGGTCAGTGTGTGTGTGTGGGGGACTATACCCCAGTGAGAGTCAGTGTGTGTGTGGGACTGTCCCCCAGTGAGGGTCAGTGTGTTGGTATGGGACTGCACCCCAGTGAAAGTCAGTGTGTTTTGGGACTGTACCCCAGTGAGGGTCAGTGTGTGTGTATGGGACTGCACCCCAGTGAAAGTCAGTGTGTTTTGGGACTGTACCCCAGTGAGGATCAGTGTGTGTGTGTGGGACTGTACCCCAGTGAGAGTCAGTGTGTGTGAGACTGTCCCCCAGTGTGTGTCAGTGTGTGTGCAACTGTACCCCTAGTGAGGGTCAGTGTGTGTGTCTGATTACTGAACTGGCTAAGTCACAGGAGACAGTTGGGAGGGGTCGATGGACGCTTTTCCAAGTAGACGGCTGTGAGTCCATGGTGTTCCACAGGGATCAGTGCTGGCTCCTCTACTGTTCATGGTCTACATCAGTGATTTGGGCAAGTGTTGAAGTTTGCAGAGAAAACAAAGATGGGTGGAGTTGCGGATAGTGAGGAGGATTGTCAGAGGATACAACAGGATATTGATCAGTTGGTGGCATGGGAAGAAAAATGGCAGATGGAGTTTAATCCAGACAAATGTGAGGTAATACATTTTGGAAGGTCAGGTACAGGTGGAACTTATACAGTGAACAGTAGAACCCTTCGGAGTATTGATATACAGAGGGATGTGGGTGTGCAGGTCCACTGATCTCTGAAGGGAGCAGCACAAGTAGATAAGGGAGTAATAAAGGTCAATGGCATGCTTGCCTTCATTGGAAGGGGCATTGAGTACAAGGATAGACAAGTTATGCTGCAGGTTTATAGAACATTAGTTCGAATACTGCATCCAGTTCTGGTGACCACACTTCCAGAAGGATGTGGATGCGTTGGAGAGGGGACAGAAACGTTGCCTGGTTGTTGCCTGGTTTGGGGGATTATAGCTATGAAGAAAGGTTGGATAATCTGGGTTTGTTTTCACTGGAACACAGGAGGTTGAGGGATGACCTGATAGAAGTTTATAAGATTATGAATGGCAGGGATAGAGTGGGAAGTATGAGGCTTTTTCTCAGGGTGGAGGGTGACATCGGGGGCACAGGTCAAGATGCGAGGGGGGTCATGTTTAAAAGAGATATGTGAGGCAGCCTCCTTCTCTCCTACCCACAACGTATCTTCCCACCCTGGTCTGTATCAGCAACAAATTTAAATACAGTGCCCTCCTCAGGCTGTTGGGTATTGTAAATAATGCCCCAGCCCTAACCCTCATCCTTATTGTATCCCCAACATACCAGGCTCAGAATTCCCTGTTTACCCCAAATCTCTGCTTCCCAGCTGCTTAGCAACCTTCTATCATTGCTAATAGATCAGTCCCAACTCCAATCCTGTGTATTAAACTGCTGTTTGGCATCCTATTGAATGCCTTTTTGAATTCCAAGTATTATACATTGAGTGGTTCCCCTTTATCTATCCTTCCAGTTACTCCACTATTCCCTGATGAATTTTGCAAACTCAGTTTCTCTTTTGTAAATAAAAACTGTGGATGCTGTAAATCAGAGACAAAACCAGAGGTTGCTGGAAAAGCTCAGCAGGTCTGGCAGCATCTGTGGAGAGAAATGAGAGATAATGTTTCGGGTGCTGTGACCCTCCCTCTGAGAACCCGAAACATTTCCCAGCATCTTCAGTTTTTGTTTCTCCTTTGTAAATCCAGGTTGACCGGGTTGTAATGTTCTTTGTGTTTTGTTAACACTTCCGCAATATTCCCAGGTTCCAGCATTTATCCAGTGACCGCTGTCAGGCTAACCCCTCTGGACTTCACAATCATTTCCCTACATCCCTGAGGGCCCTGTCATATTTGCACAGTAATTATTAAAAGAGATATTCTCATTGGCTCAGAGCAAGAAGTGAGTTATGAAAGAGACATTGTCATTGGCTTCGGATGAATAGTAAGTTACAAAGGGGCATTGTGATTGGTTCAAAGCAAAGTGGGTCTTAAACGGGGCGTGGTCATTGGCTCGTGGTGAGAGAGGGAGAGAGGTATAAGTAATAAAAGGGGCATTATCATTGGGTATAAAAACCTTTGGTATATTTCATTTCGCTTCATTGTTTTTAAACAAGAATCATGTTGTTCTTCCTTCTCAATGTCCCAATTCCCCCATTGTTGATGACAAAGTTGCTTTTCATTGGGTCAGAGCTTCCTTGATGCCCCAGACAGAATAGTCTAAGCAAACCCCAATGTGGGACTCTGGCTCATTCTCTGATAGTTAATCAATAGTCAATGCCACACCTTCCTGTTTGGGATTGGAAGGTTAGAGCTCCTACCCCTGATTACCATCTGAAATGTCACCGCCACCCCCCCCCCACCCCACCCACCTCTGAGTGTCAGGGTTGACCTGGGAACCTGTGATTCTCAAGCTAAGGCACTATTTTTGCGGATGCGGGGGGGAGGTTGTGAAGGAGAGAATAAATGTCAGTCACCATGACCACTTCCCCGCACTGCCTCCCATCATCATCCATAAAGCTTACACCTCTGTCTCAATCAGATTTGGGGAATTCAAGCAATCAGAGTGTGGTTTGTTAATATTAAACCGGAATGTCTTTGACAGCAGCTAGAGTATTAAAGTGTTACTTTTCTGGCATTCTCTGTATCTGTTTAACATGCCTATTTCTTACAGGAGACACAGGTTGGTTCATGTGTAAAGTTATCAGGTCCTGCTCACAGCAAGGGGGGGGGTGAGGTAAAGTGAAATGCTGGCCTTTCTGTGACAGTCTGCCCTCTCTCTGTGAGGCCCAGAGACAGGGCTCCATCAGCTGAGTGTACACTTCACAAGGAAATATCTCCAAGCCATTGGGAAAGGACACAGCTGGTGGGGATACCTGCAGCCTCTGAATCGATACCATTGTCGACCCGTGAGCCTGACTGTCCAGCCCACTCCTGCAGCTCAGTGCCATCAGTACTGGGTGGGTGTGGGTCAAGTGACCCTGTCACGGTGATGCTCCAGCCTGCTCAGCCCCCCACTGTAACTGAGTATTCAGCATTTCCTTTTAGCTCCGTTGAGCTGAATGAACAGCTGCTGTGGGATTGGTGAACAGGCCTCGCTCAGTGCAGTGGTGGTGAGACTCAGCACCATCATCCAGTCAGGCTCTGGGAGTCACAACACAGCAGCCAGCCCCAGGCTGCTTTCCCCACCATGCTCCGAGTCAGCCACACCCCATGCCTCTTGTGTCCACTCCAGGGTTTGTACAGGCTCAGTGACAAGGAATCAATTCCCTTTTGCATGTCGCATGTCACCTGTTCACCCGAGGGAGCCTTGTGTCTGCAATAGAACATTCCACACAGACTGAGCTGAGCATTGGGTTTCAGAACAGAGCTCCACAACACACTGATCAGGCAGCTCACAAATCACCTCCCTCCACCCACCCACCCACCCCAATATTGAGTAAGCCCTCCTGGGTTAGAAACATGCCCAGACATTTTACCACACACTTTCCCACCAAACACAGTCAAACAGCCATTGCTGCAACTCTAGCTTAGTTTAGATACCCTACAGTGTGGAAACAGGTCCTTCGGCCCAACAAGTCCACACCGACCCTCCGAAGAGCAACCCACCCTGACCCACTCCCCTACCTCCACCCACCACCCAAACAATTTCCCATGGTCAATTCACCTGGCCTGCACATCTTTGGACTGTGGGAGGAAACCCACGCAGACACAGAGAGAATGTGCAAACTCCACACAGTTACCTGAGGCAGGAATCGAACCTGGGACCCTGGTGCTGTGAGGCAGCAGTGCTAACCACTGAGCCACCATGCCACCCTAATAAGCCTTGAGAATTATTTAAAATAAACCCAAAGAAGCACCCACAGATTCCGGCCTGTCTGAATCCTCTCCCTCGGGTTATACACAGCGGCTGTTGCTTGAGATTCTGGGTGAACACCATCATCCCTCGGCCCCTGTTATTGGTCAGTGTTTTAGCTGGAAGGTCTCACAGACACGTGTAAGTGTTTATTGCCTTTTGTTTATATTCAGCTCCGTTATCTGTGATCCGTTCATACCAGCTGGCCAATGGGTGTCGGTTTATAATGTTCAGCTTCATTGCATCTGTATATTATTTGGAATGGTTTTGTTGTGCTCTGTGAGTTTTCCTTTATTCATGATGCATGATCTTTTTGGATTGTTTTCAGTTTTGTTTTTTTTTGTCTCTTGCCTGTTTAAGATTATTTTTTCTTCCCACCAACCAGATGCTCCCATCTCTCCGTCTCCCACCATCAGCATCCCTTCCTCTCCCTCCACTACAACCCCCGTTACCATAGCAACCAGCACCACCAAACTGACCGCTGTCTCCAGGGCCCGAGGTACAGTATCAAAGATGCATTTCTTTCTCAACTTAGTCGCCAATTTAGCCAAACGTAATGATTAGTTTTCATAGTTGAATTTAGTGAATTTCATCTCATTTAATGCATCATTCATTGAACACAATTCCAAGTGGGATCCTTCAGCAGGGGAATGGGGAAATTTGGGTAGTGACAGGATCAATTGTAACCTAACTCCCCCCTTCCTGGGCAGGAGTAGGGCAGTTTGGGGTTATACAGCTTGCCAGCATCCCCCCAGGGAGCAAAGGGGCAGGTTCTACTACCCCTTCTGATAATATGAGTTTCAATAAGGAGTCCCCGTCCCAGTTGTCACCAATGTGATAAAGCGATGAGTTTGCTGTTGTCCTCTATCTCCCACACACACTCGGTAAAGTTCGCTCACTGAAGGAGGTGGACAAGAGAGGGCACACAGTCTGCCAAATCAGTCTGAGTCTGGGCAGGGGAAGCTCAGTCTGCATCCTGGCGTTGCCTGCCCACTCTCTGCCCAGGGGTGGGTTTGTAAACCTGAGTTGACCTCCCCATTTCCCCCAGCTCAGCCTGCTCCCCGGAAAGAGTCACAGCCAACACGGGGTGGGGCTGGGGGGATGGGAACAATGTGTCTGGTCTGATGGAGACAAATGAGATGATGAAATGATTTTATCGAATTTACACTGAAAGGTGCTGGGTCTTTATGAGTTTTCTGGTCTGACAAACAAATAAACCAAAAAGGTAAACCTGCCCATGACCAGCTACTGGGGCTCAGTCCCCCAGAGGGTGATATTCGTTCACCCAATCACACCGTTGACAGAAGGTTCATAAATGGCAAATTCAAGACTTCTTCCCACAGTGACTTGTGTTGGTGAACAACTTATCACCAGGAGCCTTCTCTCAGGAATATGGTGTCTCTGGCTAAGTCCAGCACTTATAGCCCATCCCTAGTTGCCCCCTTGAGAAGGTGGGGGTGAGCTGCTTTCTTGACCTGCTGCAGTCCATGTGCTGGAGGGTGACCCACAATGCCCTTAGGGAGGGAATTCCAGGATTTTGACCCAGAGACAGTGAAGGAACAGTGATATATTTCCAAGTCAGGATGGTGAGTGGCTTGGAGGGGAACTTTTAGGGGGTGGTGTTCCCATATAGTCTTCAGTACTATTGCCAAAAGTTGTCAGGACCTTTGCAGTATCCAACAGTTTCTTAATATCACATGGAGTGAATCAAACTGGCTGGAGCCTGGTATCTGTGACGCTGGGGACCACTGGAGGAGGTCGAGATGGATCATTCACTCGGCAATTCTGGCTGAGGATTGCTGTGAAAGCTTCAGCCTTATCTTTGACACTGGTGTGCTGGGCTCCTCCAACTTTGAGGATGGGGATATCTGTAGAGCCCCCTCCTCCAGTGAGCTGTTTCATTGTCTACCACCATTCGTGATCAGATGTCTGTTTCCTTTTCTCATTTCTGTGTATTATTGGTCTCATGTCACTGATCTGTCTGGGGGGGATGTCAGGATCCCAGAGGCCTGCTCTGAGGAAGGAGCTGGGACTTCTCCCTGGTGTCCTGGCCAATATTCCCTCCTCTATCGACATCACCAAGTGAACAGCTTACCCAGTTTGTTTATGGGATGTTGCTGTGTCCCATAGGGGCTTCCACTCCAACAGTCCAACTGTGACTGACCTTTAAAATGTACTTCATTGGCTGGAAAGCACTCTGTGTTTGTGAAAATCGCTACGTAAATGTAGCTTGTTGTTATTCTTTGACTGGTCTTGGCAGAATTCACTCCTCAGAAACAGGCACTGGGCGTGGGG
>NC_057721.1:84576421-84581010 GCF_004010195.1 Chiloscyllium plagiosum | reverse complement strand
CTGGAGGAGGTGACAGTGATAGGGAGGGGTGTTGGGGGGATGGAGGAGGTGACAGTGATAGGGAGGGGTGTTGGGGGGATGGAGGAGGTGACAGTGATAGGGACGCAGTGTACAGGCAGGTACAGAGATAGGGTGTGTCTGTGCCATGGGGGCATTTCAAAGGTGGAGGTAACTTTGCCGATTGATGACCAAGTTGGAGGGAGCTCTCTGTCTCAGTCTCGAGCACAGTCAGACTACCCGCTGATGAGAAACACAGGATTAGGGAAAGTTATCATTCACTCGGCAGACCCAGCGCAGTATTCACTGGCTCCATGGTTGAGTCCCAGTGGACAGTTTAACTAGACTCACTGATGTTAACAACAATCGACCATCTGATTTGTTTCAGACTGTGTTTTCAAAATCAATAAGTGAAACCTCATTAGACGAACGGAGTGCTGTTTTCCTCACACTGTGTGTCAGCCACACTGGAGCTGTTGTTCTCACTTGACAACAGTGAGGTGACCCACAGTGAGACACAAATTGTCATTGATTCCTGGAGGTGGGGAAACTGAGAATAACCTTCATCAGTATGACATCAAATTGACAAACACAGAGAGTGACAGGAGTGTGCCAGAGAGAGTGTGTGAGATACAGCCCACTGATCCACTGAGCACTGATTCAACAAACCAGCTCACACCATCAACAGACGGGCAGTGGGTGGGCTCTGTGCCTCACAGCTCCTTGTTCATGTTACACTCCAGGTTGAGATACTCCTTCACATTCCTGCCCGCCTGGGAGGCCTCCAGATGGGCCTGATTCTAGATCAGGAATACATGGCCTGGCTGAGGGAGTGCTGCACTGTCAGAGGGTCAGTGCTGAGGGAGTGCCGCACTGTCAGAGGGTCAGTACTGAGGGAGTGCTGCACTGTCGGAGGGTCAGTGCTGAGAGAGTGCCACACTGTTAGAGTGTCAGTACTGAGGGAGCGCCCCACAGTCGGAGGGTCAGTACTGAGGGAGTGCTGCACTGTCAGAGGGTCAGTACTGAGGGAGTGCTGCACTGGCAGAGGGTCAGTACTGAGGGAGTGCTGCACTGTCGGAGGGTCAGTACTGAGGGAGTGCCGCACTGTCAGAGGGTCAGTACTGAGGGAGTGCTGTGCTGCTTGACCCTCTAATTTATGTCAATGACATAAAGAGACCATGGTAGCTAAACTTGCTAACGGTTAATGTCCAGATATGTTGTGACGAGAACATATCTCCGAGGCAGACAGACAGAGGTAGATATGTTGGTGGGCAGAAATCTGACAGATGGTGTGTGATTTGGGAAGATGAAATTTGTTTCTCTTTGACAGAAGGAATACGAAAGCAGAGAATTCCTTAAGCAGAGAATGCCTGCAGAATGTGGAGGTGCAGAGGGGTCTGGGGGTTTGAGTGGATGAGACTCTACACGTTAGTGTGCAGATACGACAAGTAATTGAGGGAGCTGATGGGATGGTAACCTGCTTTACAAGTGGAACTGAACATAGCAGTAAGGATGTAATGGTTTGGTCATATCGCGTATTGGTGAGACCATAACTTAATCTCTTTATTAAGGAAGGGTGTAAATACATTGGAGGTGGTCTGAGGGAGGTTTCTTGGGTTGATCCTGGGTTGAGTGGGTTGTTGACGAGGGAAGGTTGGACAGACGGGGCCTGTTCCCACTGGTGTTTAGAGAGTGAGGGGAGACCTGATCAAAGGGTGTCAGATTCTGAATGGTCCTCACAAGGGGGATGTGGGAAAGATGTCTCCTCTTGTGGGTCAGTCCAGAACCAGGTTTACAATTAGAATCCCTACAGTGTGGAAAAAGGCCATTTGGCCCATCAAGTCCACACTGACCCTCCACAGAGCATCCCACCCAGACACACCCCATAATCCTGTGTTTCCCATGGCTAATCCACCTGACCTGCACATCTTTGGACTGTGGGAGGAAACCGGAGCACCCGGAGGAAACCCACACAGACACGGGGAGAATGTGCAAACTCCACACAGTCAGTCGCCTGGGTCCCTGGTGCTGTGAGGCAGCAGTGCTAACCACTGAGCCACCGTGATGCCTGAGTTCGGTGTTTCACTTCAATGGTGTGCTTTCAGGACAGAGACAAAGCAAAGGTTTCTCTTCAGAGGGTTGTCTGATTTTGGAACTCTTCGCCTCAGAACGTAAGGAGGCAGAGTGATTGAATATTTCTGACAATGCAGCTGGCTGGATTCACATCAGGCAGGTGAATCGGGGCTGTTGAGTTAGATGTGAAATTCAAAACACATCAGCCGTGATCTTACCCAGAACAGGCTTGGGCAGCTGAAAGGTCTCCTGCTGCTCCAAATTCTCCCTTGGAACCGTGTCAGGAACTCCTGGGCCCTAGCAAGGTCAGGCAACAGTATGTACTTGTTCCTTCTTGCTGGAGAAAGGTGTGTATCAGCTTTTGTGTGCTGGTTTGCTGTCCATTGGCCCCTTGTGTGTGTCTGAGGTTTAAGATGGAGTTTGTGCTCAGCTTTGTCCCTGACTGCAGTGTGGACAATGTGTCAAAGTGCGCTGCCTAATGTTCAACTGAATTAGCCGCTGTGACAGAGGATTGTGGATATCTGACTGATGTTATAGCCTACAGTATATCAATTCCAAGGGTAATGTCTTGCTCCATCATTCACCATGTTCCCCACCCCAAGCTGGAGAGAGCCACCAATCAGGGAGGGCACAAGCAGAAGCTGCAGCTGGTCACAGTGAGGGAGCACTGTCCAGTCCTGACCATTCTCAGCCCCGGCCACCAACATCTGGGATACCAGCTGCGAGCAGTTTCCATCTAACTCAGCTGTGCAGTTTGGGAGTGGATTTCAGTTGCTGATGTGTTCCCTGCAAAGCTGAGAGAGAGACTGAGGATAAAGCACGTGAGAGCTCCTGGAATATGAACCCAGGACCCTGCCCCTCAAGCGGCCATTCCAGTGTAACCAGCAGCTCCCATCCTGTCAAAGTCAACCTCCCAATCACTGATTGGTACTGACAGGGTGACACCCTGCCTCCAGTCACTGCTGGGAGGTCACTGACTGACAAACTCAGCCAGGTCTCCAGGGCACGAACATCACTGCTCTCCAACACAGAGAGCGTCCTCACCCCCTCCACAACACTGCACCATCACTTACATTCACTGCAGGAAGCACTATGAGACCGCGTGAACACACACACACACAGATCCAGAGTGAATCCACAACACAGTGAAGGCAGTGAAGAGGGCGGCCAAGTGCCCATCCAGGGCAGTGGGTGATCAGAGAGCTCCACCAAGATTTTATAGACCAAACTGGACCATACACCCCACTGAGGGTCAGTGTGTGAGGGACTGTCCCGCAGTGAGGGTCAGTGTGTGTTCGACTGTCCCCCAGTGAGGGTCAGTGTGTGTGTGGGACTGTCCCCCAGTGAGGGTCAGTGTGTGTGGGACTGTCCCGCAGTGAGGGTCAGTGTGTGTGGGACTGTCCCCCAGTGAGGGTCAGTGTGTGTGGGACTGTCCCGAAGTGAGGGTCAGTGTGTGTGGGACTGTCCCCCAGTGAGGGTCAGTGTGTGTGGGACTGTCCCGCAGTGAGGGTCAGTGTGTGTGGGACTGTCCCGCAGTGAGGGTCAGTGTGTGTGGGACTGTACCCTAGTGAGAGTCAGTGTGTACGTGTGGGACAGTACCCCAGTGAGGGTCAGTGTGTATGTGTGGGACTGTCCCCCAGTGAGGGGCAGTGTGTGTGTGGACTGTTCCCCAGTGAGGGGCAGTGTGTGTGTGGACTGTTCCCCAGTGAGGGTTAGTGTGTGTGGGACTGTCCCCCAGTGAGGGTCAGTGTGTATGAGACTGAGGGTCAGTGTGTGTGTGTAGAACTCCGGGTGCTCCGGTTTCCTCCCACAGTCCAAAGATGTGCAGGTCGGGTAAATTGGCCATGCTAAATTGCCGTTAGTGTTCGGTGTAGGGGAATGGGTCTGGGTGGGTTGTGCTTCGGTGGGTTGGTGTGGACTTGTTGGGCCGAAGGGCCTGTTTCCACTCTGTAAATAATCTAATCAGCCAGGATTAAGTAAGGCTGATGTGTTTGACTTTTGACCTGAATCAGTCTCAGCTGACATATAGCACAGAGCAAACACATCAAACCGTGGCAAGCGGTGAGTACTGATTCAAATGGGACAGGACAGTTGGCGTACACAGATGGCTCCTTTCTTCAATCTTCTTCCACTTCTCTCCTCGTGTTCTTGTTTTCTCAAATTCTTCACCCAGCGTGGAGTGTTCAACCTCCCAGAGATCTGGGAGTGTAGGTCCATTGTACCCTGAAGGTTGCTGCACAGGTGGATAGAGTGGTCAAGAAGGCATATGGTACGCTTACCTTCTTCGGACGGGGTGTTGAGTATAAGAACTGGCAGGTCACGTTAAAATTGTACAGAACATTGGTTCAGCCGCATTTAGAATACTGTGTACAGTTCTGGGCGCCACATTACCAAAAGGATGTGGACGCTTTGGAGAGGGTGCAGAGAAGGTTTACGAGGATGTTGCCTGGTATGGAAGGTGCTAGCTATGAAGAGAGGTTGAGTAGGTTCGGTTTATTTTCATTAGAAAATAGGAGATT
>NC_057721.1:84567438-84570885 GCF_004010195.1 Chiloscyllium plagiosum | reverse complement strand
GGCATGACTTCCTTCATCAGACGAAGTAGCGAGTACAAGAGTTGGCAGATCATGTTACAACAGTATAGGACTTTGGTTCGGCCACCTTTGGAATACTGCGTACAGTTCTGGTCGCCACATTACCAAAAGGACATGGACGCTTTGGAGAGGCTGCAGAGGAGGTTCACCAGGATGTTGCCTGGTATGGAGGGTGCGAGCTATGAGGAGAGGTTGAGTAGGTTAGGATTATTTTCATTCGAAAGACGGAGGTTGGGGGGAGGGGGGGCAGGGGGACTTGACTGAGGTCTACAAAATCATGAGAGGAGTAGGCCACAGTAGGATCATGACTGGTCTGATTGCTCCACATTCTCTCTGATAAGTTTTCTCTCTGTTGTTTATCAAGAATCTATCTCCATCTCTAGTTCCACCCACGTTTTGCCCCCTTGGTCCCAAATGGACCCTACTCACTTCCTTGTTATTCTCTTCCCCATGATATTCCTGTAGAACACGTCGGGATTCTCCCTAATTTCACCTGCCAACATTTTCCCCAGTCCCCTCTTTGCTCTCTGAATCCCCGTCTGCGTTTTGTAAACTCCACTTGGACTTCTGTTGATTTGCTCCCATTGTACCTATTTTACACCTCACTTTTCTTTCTTGTCCAATTGTCAATATTTCCAGAAATCCAGGCTTCTCTGGGCTTGTTGCTTCTACATCTTACCCAAAAGGGAATATGTTGAGCTTGTACTCTCCCTAGTTCCTGATTGAACTGAACTCAAACCAATCTGGAATCTATTTCAGTGAGGGAGGGAGTAACCCTGAAGACAGGAAGTGGTGGAAGGCTGCAGTTATGAATAATTATTTGTTACAAAAAAACTTAAATATTGCTGAAAGAAGACACAATCATAGAAGCTTTCCATCTTGCTTCCATCAGGACATTTTACAAGAAGGCAAATTCCAGGGAGAACAAACATTGTATACTGCATGGACAGGAAACCACTGCTTTGGCTGGAGAGTGGATTCTGATTTTCAGAGGCATTGTCAATAGGCTGTCTGTTCGAAATTTAACCAAAACCTGGCTGTCAACTGTTAACCTCCAAGGCAACGCCTCTACCAATCAGAGTCCACTTGCCATCAGCGTACTTCTCATCCAATAGAAATGTTGGTTTCCCCTGGAATTTGTATTCTTGCAAAACACCTTGATGAGGGCAAGATGGAGAGCTTCAACAAACTCTGTCTTTATTCTCACAGTTATCAAATTAGCAAAGATTCATGAAAATACAAACTGGCATGAATGACCTGCATAAAGTAACATTTGAAATCGAGCAATTGATGACATAGTGTGTGGGGAAGAGGACCTGGTGATGTGATGTGATTTATTGTAGTCACATGTACCTAAGTACACAGTGAAAAGACAGATTACAATAAACAAGGACATGGAGACCATAGTGGGTGCTTAGACAGAGTGAGGCTTCAAGGTTACACTGCACAGGAGGTCTGCCAAGCACGATCAACATTAGCAAGATCCATATTATTTGAAGTTAGAGAGATTCATTCAGCAATTTCATAACTGTAGGGTTGAAGCTGTTCCTGAACCTGTTGGTGCGTGTGTTCAAGCTTCTGCCTGATGGAAGATGTCAGAAGAGATTATAACCGGGATGGGTGGGGTTCTTTGATGATGTTGGCAGCTTTTCCCGCAGCAGCGAGCAGTGTAAATGGAGCCCGTGGATGGGAGGTTGGATTCCGTGATGGTCTGGACTGTGTTGTAGTGATGGTTCCCAGAGCCATCCTCATGTCTTGCCCAGCTCTGTCATGTACGCAGTGATATACAACAGACTGACCAGCGAGATTGATCAGAACTTGCCTCAGCATTATTTGATCTGATCCCAGGATGAGAGACTGTGAGCTGGCTGGTTTGTGGTCTCCCTGAACTTCCCAATCCCAGTGTTCCTGAGGGACATTCTGGGATTCTCTGACAACTAATTGGTCCCATTATATCCTTATTTACAATTTGCTAAATTCAGTCTGGCTCTAATTTCGATAAACGTGGCAACAATTTAGGAAGGCTTTGGGACTTTGGCAAAGAGTTTAAACAACACAGAGCAATGCACTCTGATTGAGAGGAGAGATTCAGAAGGATATAGATATAGAAACAGAACAGTCACATGTTGGAGAATGAGTGTCTTGGGAGGGGATCACATCAGAAGAATGATTGTAATGTGTTTTGTGAGTTGAACCCCAGGAACAGCTGCTTCCACTTCAGCCTGAGACTACTAATACGACACGCTTAGTCTCAGAGAGTAGAAAAATACACTCTTTCAAATATGTCTTTATCCGACCCACTAGAATATTCATGAGTCAACCGTATTAATGTTTCCATCAGTCAGAGCTGGGAAAAGAGTACTGTGCATTAATGATAAATGTAATGGGCACGCTAGGATCAGAGAGAGTTCCCCACTGAGATTCACTCCAGCATTCAACGCTGCCTCTCAGCCTGATCTTCATTCTGTGTTTTACATCCATTTCCCTATTGACCTCAACAATTTAGAGACCCCATTTGACCTGTCAGTTTTCAACTTGCAAATTTTTAAAGTCCCTTTGAATATATTTAATCCCATTGAACCAACAGCTCCCTGTTTCCCTCAGCACCACCTCCCCACTTTCTCCCCACCTCCCCATATTTCTCAAACCCAATATCTCGATATTCCCCCCGACGTTCCTCAATGCCACCGACCCACCTTCACCCACATAGCCATCTGAGATTGCTTGCTGGCATTCATTTTTAAAATTCCAAGTCCATGATTTCTTCCATCCTGAAGGCAGAGGGCAGCAGGTACATGGGAACATTATCTGCACGTTGCCCTTTGAGACATTCACTATCCCAGCTCGGAAATATATTACCGCTCCTCACTATTAATGAGTCAAAACTCTGGAATTCTTTCCCTAAAAGCATTGAGGATGTACCACGCCAGTGAACCTGTCTCCCCCACACTCTCAGGCAGTACATTCCAGACCCTAACCAGTTCCTCTACGGGAAAGTTTTTTCCTTTTGTTACCATTGCGTCTCA
Organism: Chiloscyllium plagiosum; assembly: GCF_004010195.1. Taxonomy (NCBI): domain Eukaryota; kingdom Metazoa; phylum Chordata; class Chondrichthyes; order Orectolobiformes; family Hemiscylliidae; genus Chiloscyllium; species Chiloscyllium plagiosum. The sequence continues at coordinate 84,567,841 of NC_057721.1, read as the reverse complement.
TAATAATTACTTTAAATCTCTGTCATAGAGTCATAGAGATGTACAGCATGGAAACAGACCCTTCGGTCCAACTCGTCCATGTCCAGGGAAAACAGCCCCTGTCTATTCAACCTCTCCCTGCAGCTCAAGCCCTCCAACCCTGGCAACATCCTTGTAAATCTTTTCTGACCCTTTCAGGTTTTACAATGTCCTTCCGATAGCAGGGAGACGGAAATAGAATGCAGTAATCCAACAGTGTCCAGTGTCCTAACCAACGTCCTGTACAGCCGCAACATGACCTCCCAACTCCTGTACTCAATACTCTGACCAATAAAGGAAAGCATACCAAACGCCTTCTTCACTATCCTATCTACCTGTGACTCCACTTTCAAGGAGCTATGAACCATCTCTTTGTTCAGCAACA
>NC_057721.1:84565753-84567335 GCF_004010195.1 Chiloscyllium plagiosum | reverse complement strand
TCTGAAAAACAACCCTCCACCACCACCCTCTGTCTTCTACCTTTGAGCCAGTTCTGTATCCAAATGGCTAGTTCTCCCTGTATTCCATGAGATCTAACCTTGCTAATCAGTCTCCCATGGGGAACCTTGTTGAACGCCTTCCTGAAGTCTACATAGATCACATCTACCACTCTGCCCTCATCAATTCTCTTTGTTACTTCTTCAAAAAACTCAATCACATTCGTGAGACATGATTTCCCACGCACAAAGCCATGTTGACTATCCCTAATCAGTCCTTGCCTTTCCAAATTCATGTACATCCTGTCCCTCAGGATTCCCTCCAACAACTTGCCCATCACCGACATCAGGCTCACTGGTCTATAGTTCCCTGGCTTGTCCTTACTACCCTTCTTAAACAGTGGCACCACGTTTGCCAACCTCCAGTCTTCCGGCACCTCACCTGTGACTATCGATGACACAACTATCTCAGCAAGAGGCCCAGCAATCACTTCTCTAGCTTCCCACAGAGTTCTAGGGTACACCTGATCACGCCCCATGGATTTAACTACTTTTATGCATTGTACGATGTCCAACACTTCCTCTTCTGTAATATGGACATTTTTCAAAGTCTCACTCTTTATTTTCCCAAGACCTCTATCTTCCATATCCTTCTCCACGGTAAATACTAATGCAAAATACTTGTTTAGTGTTTGCCCCATCTCCTGAAGCTCCACACAAAGGCTGCCTTGCTAATCTTTGAGGGGCCCTAATCTCTCCTTAGTTACCCTTTTGTCCTTAATATATTTGTAAACACCCTTTTGGATTCTCCTTAACCCAAATCTATCTCATGTCCCCGTTTTGCCCTCCTGATTTCCCGCTTAAGTATACTCCTACTTCCTTTGTACTCTTCTAAGGATTCACTCGATCTATCCTGTCTATACCTTACTTATGCTTCCCTCTTTTTCTTAACCAAACCCTCAATTTCTTTAGTCATCCAGCATTCCCTATACCTATCAGCATTTCCCTTCACCCTAACAGTAATGCCCTGTCTCTGATCTCTCGTTATCTCATTTTTGAGGGCTTCCCATTTTCAAGCCGTCCCTTTACCCATGGAATTACCCCGATTCTCGATCTATTTGCCAGTTGTGACAATTTGTCCCAATGTACTGTCCAGACCTCTCACTATTTTAAACACCATGATTCAGTTTCCTCACAGCCTTTCCTCTCTCCAAGGAGATCACCCTCAGCTTCTCCAATCTGTGCTCATGGCTAAAGTCTCTCAATGTTGGATCAAGGCTGATAAATCATTTCTGAGCTCTCTCTAATGGGTTCAGGTTATTCCTAAATTGGCATGGCCAGTACTGGAGGAATGCCAGGACACTGGATTAGCTGCTCTCCCCACCTGCCGTCCCAGCTTCACTGATCAGTGTGCATGTACCCCCCTGCCCTGGTCCGTCTGATCCTGCTCTCACTTTAGCACCCTTTAGTCTACCTCGTCTCTCCATTCTGTCCCACTCTTCTCTGCCTTGACCCCTATCTGCCCCCTATCTGCCCTCTATCTGCCCCCTATCTGCCCCCTATCTGCCCCCGATCTGCCCCCTAT
>NC_057721.1:84561511-84565610 GCF_004010195.1 Chiloscyllium plagiosum | reverse complement strand
GCCCCCAATCTGCCCCCAATCTGCCCCCTATCTGCCCCCTATCTGCCTGCTCAACCAATTTGACTTTTGAATTTCTACACAATCCTCCTCACGGTTTACAAAACTGCCAAACTTCACATTATCCACAGCTTTTGAAATTCTGTACAGCTCTAACGTAACCTCGCTGTTTTTACAATCTATACCATAATCTATAATCTATACCATAACTAATGAAGACAAGGGGATGAAGACATTATAGTTATCCATTGCCTAAATGATGGGGAGGTGATAGCCTATAGATCCAAGAGACCCAGGTATTGTTCTGGGGAATTAAAAATCATTGATCATCAGTCTGTTGTTGATTGTCAGAGAAAAGAAAATCTTATGAGATTAGATTCCATACAGTATGGAAACAGGCCCTTTGGCCCAAGTCCCCTACATTTACCCCTGACTAATGCACCTAACACATTGGGCAATTTCCCATGGCCAATTCACCTGACCTGCACAGCTTTGGACTGTGGGAGGAAACGGAGCAAACCCATGCAGACACGGGGAGAACGTGCAAACTCCACACAGACAGTCACCTGGGTCCCTGGCACTGTGAGGCAGCAGTGCTAACCACTGAGCCAACGTGCCACCTGGATGTGTGACTCCAGACCCACAGCAACGTGGTTAACTTTTAACTTAGGGATGGGCAATAGCAGCTGGTCCAGCCAGCAACATCCTCAACCCGTGAATAAATCAAAACTAAAAGAGCAAAGGGCTCATGTTTGGATGATGGATACTTGATGAGCTGCTCCAGACACTCTGTTAATTTCTTTGCCTATACCTCACTGAATAGTACCACCCCATCAAACATTACCCGCTGTCCTCCTGCAATGGGCAAGTGCGGATGGAAAGCAAGCTGTTCTTCATATCCAAGCCCTTTCATCATGTCGCCTGCACAGTGGCATCAATATTTCACGATTCTCAGCTCCTTACGCTCTGCCTCAGGCACTTTATTCTGGTACATTGAACAAGGAGACTGCTCATTTATTATAAGCAGGCTTGAATCTCATCCCCCTCACAGCTATCGTCAGGTTCCACAGCTGGCATTAGTGAAAAGTGGTGGTTCCTGTTTGGCTGGCTGGTTTTAGCACTGTGCCTACCTAGAAAGGTGCCAGTCTGTTTGAGTCTTTAATGAGTGCCATTGTTATGTAGTCCCTCACCAATGATCAGTGACAGGTACATGAGGCAGGGTCCTCTCCCAGAGGCTGACACTGATGGAACGTCCTGAGGCAAGTATCAACAGAGAGTCTGCCCCCTTCTGAGATTTATATTCACTGGAAGGAAGGAGGGGAGACATTGAACCTGTTCCCCATTCAGTTACTCACACCATCATATATCAAGATTCCACTTCCCCAAAAAGATCCACCATCCTCACTCCCACAGATATCTGCTCACCTCCATTTTGATTCACTCACACCCTCAACACATTCCTCGTCAGGAGGGAGTTCCTTGTTTCCACTCACCTTTGTGGGAGGAACTGCTTCCAGACAATTAACCCTGAGTGACCCACCTCACAAGATTCTGTGCCCGTGTTGTCAACCTGACCACACCAGCCCCACCCCCTGTCATATGGGTTTCAGTGCCAGTGTGATGCCATGCATGTAGACCATCTGTTCCATCAGTTGGTCATGCCAAATATGTGACCCTTAAGCTGTTTTTGTGATAAGCAACATACTGACAGTACCTAACCAACCCCCTTTGGCAAAACTCAAACCGTGCTGTCCACCATTAGATTTCACTCTGCTTTTAGAAAGCAGTTGCTAAAGAATCCCGATTTTGCCAAGAACTATGTTTCATTTAAGATTGTGTGTGATGGAACTTGAATACACTGGATGCTGTTTTGTGCAGATCGAAAGACCATGTACACAGACAGTCCCTGTTCCAACTCTACATGATGTACTGCAGAAATTCACCAAAGATTTTCAGACAGCACCTTCCAAACCCATGACCACTTCCATCTAGAAGGACAAGAGCAGCAGATACATGGGAACCCCACCCCCTGCAAGTTCCCCTCCAAGCCACTCACCATCCTGACATGGAAATATATCACTGGTCCTTCACTGTCACTGGGTCAGAATCCTGGAATTCCCTCCCTAAGGGCATTGTGGGTCACCCTACAGCACATGGACTGCAGCGGTTCAAGAAGGCAGCTCACCCCCACCTTCTCAAGGGGCACTCAGGCACACTGAAGCATCTCTGCATCATCCTCACAGCTGACCCTTTAGAGTGTCACAGCAGACTTGATGGGTCAAATGGCCCCTTTCTGTGCTGTAGGGATTCTATAGTTCTCTGAAACCAAAGGTGCACCCAGTCTCATTGATGCACTATATAAATGAACATCCTGACCATTATGTTCAATACCTCTTGTAATAAATGGTAGCATCCCATTAACCTGCTTGATGACCTCCCGCGACTGCGGACCACCTTTGTGCGACTTATGCCCCAGAACAGCCAGATCCTGGCATTAATTGGTGATGCAGTGGACAGTGAAGAAGATTATCTCAATTGGACTTTGATCAATGGGCTGAGGAGTGGCAGAAGGTGTTTAATTTGGATCACTTTGAGGTGTCACATCTTGGTAAGGCAAGCCACAGCAGGACTTACACAGTTAATGCTAAGACCAAAGGGCGCAGGTGCAGGTGCAGGTCCTTGAAAGTGCAGTCGCAGGTAGGTATGCTTTCCTTTATTGGTCAGAGCATTGAGTACAGGAGTTGGGAGAACATGTTGCAACTGTACAGAACATTGGTGAGGCCACTCTTAGAATATTGTGTACAATTCTGGTCTCCTTCCTAGAGGAAAGATGTTGTTAAACTGGAGAAAAGATCTACAAAGATGTTGTCAGAGTTGAGGGTTACGGTCAGAGGCAGGATAGGCTGGGGCTGTTTTCCCTGGAGTGTCGGAGGCTGAGGGGTGACCTTACAGAGATTTATAAAATCATGAGGGGCACGGATAGGGTGAATAGACAAGGTCTTTTTCCAGGGTGGGGGAGTCCAAAACAAGAGGGCATCGTTTTAAGGTGAGGGGGGAAAGATTTAAAAGGGACCTGATGGTGGTGTGTGTGTGGAGTGAGCTGCCAGAGGAAGTGGTGGAGGCTGGTACAATTACAACAGTTAAAAGGCATCTGGATGGGTATAGGAAGGGTTTGGAGGGATATGGACAAAATGCTGGCAAATGGGACTGGGTCAGATTGGGATATCCAGTCAGCATGGGCTGGTTGGAACGAAGGGTCTGTTTCCATGCTGTACGATTCTGACTCTGTAACTGCATTCTGAAGAGAAATGATGCTAACAATGTTGCAGCTGGTGTGAATGACAGGAGGACTTGTTGCTGTTAACCCCAGAGAGAATCTTACTGTCTCAGTCAAAAGAAATATAAATGTAAAGGTAGTTGTGATGTTGGATTGGGGTGGACAAAGTCAGACGTCACACCACACCAGGTTACAGTCCAACAGGTCTATCTGAAATCACAAGCTTTCGGAGAGGGGCCCACTCATCAGGTAGGATCCTGATGAAGGAGTAGTGCTCAGACAGCTTTGTGATTTCGAATCAAACTGTTGGACTAACATCTGGTGCGGTGTGACGTCTGACTTCAGAATTGGGAAGGACAGAGTTTCCAGGTACAGTTCAATCCTGCACTGTGCCACTATGTGAGCCCAGGGCGAAAGCTGCAGCGATTTCTATTTCAGTTGCTGCAGCCTGCTCTGTCGTGGGCTGTCCTCTCAATGCCATTGGTACACTTCCTATTTTCACAAAAGCAAAGTCCTGCACATCTCTGCATCTGTAGGGCGGCCGACTGAAGTGCTGAAAGTTTCAGAATTTTCATTTTTTATCGTCATATCTAATGTTGGAGAAACAGGACAAAATGAGAAGCATTGACAGCTTGAGAGCAATTGTTTGAGATGTAGTCTGCTATTTGTAGGAAAGGCAGTTGTCAATTTGTGCATGGGAAGATCCCATAAACAATAAACTGTGCCTACCTAAGAGACCAGATGGGACCTCAGACATAACTCTCATTGAATAAACTGCCTCAATAACACGTCTGTACTGACCCTCTGACAGTGCGGCACTCCCTC
>NC_057721.1:84550074-84561011 GCF_004010195.1 Chiloscyllium plagiosum | reverse complement strand
GTCTCCTTCCTATCGGAAAGACGTTGTGAAATCTGAACGGATTCAGAAAAGCTTTACAAGGATGTTGCTGGGGTTGGAGGATTTGAGCTGTAGGGAGATGCTGAACAGGCTGGGGCTGTTTTCCCTGGAGCGTCGGAGGCTGAGGGGTGACATTATAGAGATTTAAAAAATCATGAGGGGCATGGATAGGGTAAATAGACAAAGTGTTTTCCCTGGGGTGGGGGAGTCCAGAACTAGAGGTTTAGGGTGAGAGGGGAAAGATGTAAAAGAGACGCAAGGGGCAACAGTAAGTGATGAAGAGATGAAGGTAGGTGAGGATCCGGAAACAATTATTATTACGGAAGAGTTAGTGTTGGGTAAGCTAATGGAGCTAAGGATGGATAAGTCTCCTGGTCCTGATGGGATGCATCCAAGGACTAAAAGAGATGGCGAGAGAAATAGCATGTGCACTGGCAGTAATTTTCCAAAATTCGCTGGGACAGTCCCAGCAGATTGGAAAATAGCAAATGTGATGCCATTGTTTAAAAAGTGAAATAGACAAAGGATGGGGAAAGATATAAAAGAGACCTACGGGGCAACTTTTTCACGCAGAGGGTGGTACGGGTATGGAATGAGCTGCCAGAGGATGTGGTGGAGGCTGGTACAATTGCCACATTTAACCGGCATCTGGATAGGTATATGAATAGGAAGGGTTTGGAGGGACGTGGGCCGGGTGCTGGCAGGTGGGACTAGATTGGGTTGGGATATCTGGTCAGCATGGACGGGTTGGACCGAAGGGTCTGTTTCCATGCTGTACATCTCTATGACTCTATAGACCGGTTAGCTTAACCCCTGTAGTGGGGACAATGCTTAGTCTGTTATCAAGGAAGAAGTAGCAGGACATCTTTAAGGAAACTGTCCCATTGGGGCAGGCGCAGCATGGGTCCATGAAGGGCAGGTCATTCTTCACAAATCTTTTGGAATTCTATGAAGACATTTCAAACAAGGTGGACAACAGGGACCCAGTGAATGTGGTGTACCTAGATTTCCAAAATGCCTTCAACAAAGTGCTACACATGAGGCTGCTGGATAAGATGCATGGTGTTAGGGGTAGCGTATTAGAGCAGATAGAGCATTGTTTGACGAACAGGAAGTAAAGAATGGAGATTATGAGTGCTATTCTGGTTGGCAACCAGTAACCAGTGGGTTCAGTGTTGGGACCACAGTTATTTACAATTTATATTGATGATTTGGAGTTGGGGACCATGTGTATGGTATCAAAGTTTGCAGAGGGCAGTGAGATTAGTGGCAGAGCAAAGTGTACAGAGGACAGGGAAACTTTGCAGAGGAACATAGATATACTGAGTGAGTGGGCAAAGGTCCAGCAGATGGAATATAATGTTAATAAATGGGAAGTCATCCATTTTGGTAGGAGAAACAGTAAAAAGGATTCTTACTTGAATGGTACAAAGTTGCAGCATGCTGCTGTGCAGAGGGAGCTGGGTGTCCTTGTGCATGAATCACAGAAGGTTCATCTGCAGGTGCGATTGGTAATTATAAAGGTAAATGGGTCCTTCATTGCTAAAGGGATTGAATTTATTAACAGGGAGGTTATTACGCAACTGGGCAGGGTGCTGGTGAGGCCACACCTGGAGCACTGTGCACACATTTGGTCTCCTTACTTGAGAAAGGATGGACTGGCACTGGAGGGGGTGCAGAGGGGGTTCACTGGGTTGATTCTGGAGTTGAGGGGGCTGGTTTATGGGGACAGGCTGATAGGTTGGGATTATATTCATTGGAATACAGATAAATGGGGAGGGATCTTATAGAAACATATAAAATTATGAAGGGAATAGAATAAGATGGAAGAAGAGAGGGTGTTTCCACTGACAGGTGAAGCTCAGACAACAGGGTGTGGCCTCAAGATTACAGGGAGCAGGTTTAGAACTGAACTGAGAAGGGACTTCTTCACCCAGAGGACTGATAATCGATGGAATTCATTGCCCAGGGACGTAGTTGACGCTACTTCAGTAATCACTTTTAAAGCTAAGCTAGATACATTTTGAAAAATAAAGGCATTAAGGGAAAATGCGAGTAAGTGGAGCTGAGTCCACAAAATAGATCAGCCGTGATCTGATTGAATGGCAGAGCAGGCTCGAAGAGCTGGATGGCCTACTCCTGCTCCTGGTTGTCATGTTGTAGTGGCGTTCTCTTAGCCCCAGTTTCTGAGCTTGTATGTCCAGTACAGCTATAACACTGGCATTGATCTGGCAAAGTGATAATTGGTCAGGTATGTCCTACACGCAAAGCTGATATTGTACAATGTTAGACATGGTTTGTGACTCCTCAGATACTGAAGCAATCCATCTCCAAATGCAACAAGAGCTGGACAATGTCCAGGCTTGGGCTAGTAGGTGCCACATAGGGACCAGGCAATGACCACCAGAAACAGACAAGAATTTAACCATTGTCCCTTGACAAAGGCAGTACCATTCCTGCTCTTCCCATTATCAACATCCGACGATTACCATTGGTGAGAAACTAAATTTGACTAGTCATAGAAATACAGTAGCTACAAAAGCAGGTCCCTCCAGCCTGTCCACCATCTACATGGCACAAGTCAGGAGGGTGATAGAATACTCTCAAGAAGCTTGACACCATCCAGGATAAAACAGCCCACTTGATTGGCACCACATCCACAAAGATCCCTTCCCTACACCACCAATGCTCAGTAGCAGAAGTGTGTACTATATACAAGATTCAATGCAGAAATTCACCAAAGATCCTCAGACAGCACCTTCCAAACCAACCACTTCCATCTCGAAGGCCAAGGGCAGCAGATACGTGTGAACACCACCCCCTGCAAGTTCCCCTCCAAGCCACTCACCATCCTGACATGGAAATATATCACCGTTCCTTCACTGTCACTGGGTCAGAATCCTGGAATTCCCTCCCTAAGGGCACTGTGGGTCACCCTACAGCACATGGACTGCAGCGGGTCAAGAAGGCAGCTCACCCCCACCTTCTCAAGGGGCAACTAGGGATGGGCAATAAACTGCTGCCTCAGTGACCAAATAAATTGAGAAAAAACCTCAACGATCAGATTGTTCAAGAATGGAGTTGCTGACTAATCACAGCAGTCACTACTCTCTGATGATCAGCAACTGTCAGGATTCGAACATGCACTAACAATGACACAAATTCTATTTGCTTCCCCAATTAATTAAGACATTTGACAGGCATGACGGAGTTCCTTCATAACTATTTGCCCTATGTCATAAGGTATGTAAATCATATTAATAATTAATGTGTTGGTAATCACAATAGCCACTTTTCCCAAAAATAATTTTCAATCTAATTTTCTAATTTCCAAACTCAAACAATGTTAATTACCATGACAGATTGACCAGTATTGATTAACCAACAAAAACGGATGGTTGGAACGATGAGGTTTCTGTTACTGATGGGTGGCTGGAAATGGTCTCCCCCTTCGTTCACATCACTCACCCGGGTGATGGTCATAGTCTGACAAATAGCTCCTGCCCCTATCTCTCTGATACCCACTGGAGTGCCAGTGTTGGTCAATTAATTTTTGACACATCCTGCCACTCACCAATTCGCTGCCAACCAGTCGCTCTTTCAGAGAATAATCCGAGCAATTTAGACAGAGGTTTAAAGATTAGAACTTGACGAAAACACTCCAGTAACACTTGAGCATCCAAGTATGGCTGTTAGTTTGGTGAATCAAAAATGATTCCAGTTTGAATGTCAGCTTCCTATCATTTGGCTGCTCCCTCTCCAAATTAAAATTTCTCCTGAAATGATTGATTTGGAGGAGTATTTTTCAGCCTTCCCAGCACAGGGTTTAATTTTCTGTACCCCAAGCCTGTCAATGAGCTGTAAGGGTTGATGTGAGGATTTGGCGTGTTAACAGTTGTACCATATTCCAGGAGCACACTCAGGACAGGTATGTTTAGGGGTGAATCTTCTGTACTGTTCAGTCCCACAGCACACAGTGCGTTATGTTGTTGACTTCAACACCTCCTGGAATCTGACGTGAGACGTTTGGCTATTATAGCTCTGAGACAGCTTGAAAAATAATATTAATTTCTCATGACAGTACTAAAAATCCAGTGAGCTTCCGCTATCTCCTCATATTTGCAGAGTCCATGCCAAATAAATCGAGTATATTAAAAAGAAATCAAAATCATCTCTCTCAATCGCTCGCTAACATTGAGCTAGAAATCTTGATGGAAATTTTTCATTGCTGGAGAATTATGTTTTTCAAGATTGTGATTGTAAGCTTCATTTTTTAAATTCATTAAACTGTTATGAATGACATGCGTGGCCAAGTCACAGGTTCTCCCTGGATTTCTGCTTGTGGGTAGTTAGATTGGAGCCATTTATCGCTCTGCATAATAACTGTGTGTCAAAGCTTCAGTGCGCCTCACCCAAGATTCAGACTCATTCTGTAATAGCCAAGTCCCCCGGCTGAAAATTGGACATATGGAAACAAAGCAATTTGTTGAATGACCTTTTACTGTTCCTTCTGCAATTGCAGTCTGGAAAATGACTGCATTTTATTCAGTTGCTGCTCTGATTTACTTTCATGCTTAAATTGTTACATTACTGAGATAAATTAGTTCCACACAGTCCAGCTCTCTCTCACACATTCAATACCCAACTCTCTCTGGTGCTCACTGCTACAAAGGCTGCATGTGTTTCTCTTTCCTTGCCCTCCATGTTCCAATGTGATTAAAGATACTTCAAATTATAATCACACCATGAAAAAAAATAGGTTGCAAGAGTCAAGAGAAAAAATTTAGCAACTTGACAGTTTATAAGGAATGTGATGTGTTCTAAGGCATTATATATTCACAGTACAGGGTGCCCGTGGGAGCTGCAATCTTACACTCAGTTCCTGAATGCTTGCTAAAACACACAGTATAGCCTGCAGGTCAGACAGGGAGACAGCAATCTTTCAAGACCAATGCCACTTGCAGAGCTAAAAACACTGTCTTGCTTAAAATCCAGACAGATCTTTGAGGTTTTCTTAACAGCCCAGACTTTGTTTTGACTTTATTTCTTTCACCAAAACTTAGACACAATCGGTGGATCTCAGAGGGTCTTGGGCTGCAGTGAGAAATGAGTCAGAATCGTGTGAGAAATCCTGCAAAGCCTAATTTGACGTTGGGACAACTTGCTGCATTTGCTGGGTCTCGGGTGAGCTCCTTGCTGGGCAGCAGTGAGCTGACTTACACAAGGGGATTGCAGCTTGTTCGTGACCTTATTAACTGCAAATCTCACCTCGAGAAAACACAGGTTTTCTTACACAACACCTGCCTTGAATTCTCGGCACTGAAAGCACAGCAGTTACCTGGCAGATTCAACTCACCATTTGCTCCAAAGGACCTGAGTTGGACACCAAACACCAACATCTCAGTGTATGGTCCACAGCCTAACAATCACACACACACTCTGTCTGTAAGTTTGCTCATGAACACACCATATTTACAGACACTGACATCCCACAAGTGCCAAACTCCAAGAACATGGTCCATCTCTGATCCACTACAGGATACTCTGCCTTTCTCCACTGTCCCTCGAGTTGCTGTTTTATTATAAAGCTGTGTTCAGGGAGGCTGTCCCACCCCAGGGACTGCACCAGGCTGGATCCCCAGCCCATTTAATTGGATCTCTTCGCACTCACTCACTTTGGGTCCTCCTGGATGCTGGCAGGATCCCATGCCTTGCCTTTTTCCACCTTGCTCCAGCAGCCGGAGTTAGCGGGCCCGGATTCTTGCTGCCTTGCTGGTGCTGTTCAGTGTAGATGTGAGACCAGCAAGCTGGTCAGGCTGGTCGGCAGCCCTCAGGCCACTCAAGGGAGATAGCCTATTGCTCAAGGGGACTCTAGCACAATGGGGCCAGGTCAGACTCTCTAACCAGTCCAGGGTCTTGGACAGGATCAGTCGGTTGCTCAGAGCTGTAAGAGTTAGGAACCTGCCCTCATGAGGGGTGGGGATCTGAATGTTAGGCAGCCCACCACTTGTCTTGACTCTTTCTGCTCTGTGTGGATTTACTGCTGGGATGAGAAAGAGGCAGATATTAAAGGGGGAAGACAATGAGTAACATGGCTGTAGCTGTTGGTACAGGATGAGGAGAGGCTGAGAAAGTGAGTGGGCACTGTAGAGGGCACGTGGGTTTAGTGCTGTCAGGGGTTAGGATGGGTGAGAGTGACTGAGGGAAGACATTGTCAGGAATATCAAGAGTGGCAGAGGTCTGAGCTATGGTGGGAGATGGCAGAGGTAGAGTGAGTGTCAGTTGTTGGTGGAAGATGTTGGCACATCCACTGGAACAGCAGGGAAGATCATTGTCCTTCTTTCTACATTATTGTACCTTCCACCAGACAGCTGAGAGTTCACTGACCAGGCTGATTGAGTCATACAGCATGGAAACAGATTCTTTGGTCCAACTAGTCCATACAGAATACAATCCCAAACCAAACTAGTCCCACCTGCCTGATCCCGGCCCAACTCCCTCCAAAACTTTCCTATTCGTGTATTCATCCAAATGACATGATCTAGTGCCAAGGTGTCCACTGCCAGGCCTGGATGTAGTGGACTACTCCATCAGCCAGGTTCTCCAGCTCCCTGTAACCAAATCAGGGCAAATCACATCCAGAGCAAACATCAGGAAGGGTACAGAGTGGGTGTGTACTGACGATACAGGTCTGGGTGCACATAGCTTTTTAAAGATGGCACCAGTGCCAGGGATGTCAATCCATTCCAGGATATCCAGGCAATGGCAACTGGTAGACAAGGCTAGAATTAAGCAAGAGATGGTGGTGGGATGGTGTTGTTAATGTGGTTCACCAACACATTCCACCCTGACCTTAAATTTACCTGGACCATCTCTGACACCTCCCTCCCCTTCCTGGACCTCTCCATCTCCATTAATGACGAGCGACTTGACACTGACATTTTTTACAAACCCACCGACTCCCACAGGGAAAGCATACTAATTAACAATGTGCCTTTGGTCAGATGTGGTGAGGCATTTCGCTAGGCCTCACAGAGAGAAAAAAAACGAGGTAAATACAACGACTGCAGATGCTGGAAACCAGATTCTGGATTAGAGTGGTGCTGGAAGAGCAGAGCAGTTCAGGCAGCATCCGAGGAGCAGGAAAATCGACATTTTGGGCAAAAGCCCTTCATCACAGAGAGAAACCCACCCTGAAACTCAACACAACTGACACTCAACCACAAAACACAAGATTCTGGGCAAATTCAATCCTCTTCAACAGAAAAATACTCACACTGCAGAGTGAAACATATTCAGCACAGTTTGTGATTAACATTGTGTTATTCCCTGGAGCTGGATGACAGTAAAGTGTCTCTCTATGAAATGTCTGGTGTTATTAACCCAGGTACCCTGATACAGATTTAATGTCAAGTTTCTCAGTCATGGGATGGTGTTGTTAATGTGGTTCACCAACACATTCCACCCTGACCTTAAATTTACCTGGACCATCTCTGACACCTCCCTCCCCTTCCTGGACCTCTCCATCTCCATTAATGACGCCCGACTTGACACTGACATTTTTTACAAACCCACCGACTCCCACAGCTACCTGGATTACACCTCTTCCCACCCTACCTCCTGCAAAAATGCCATCCCGTATTCCCAATTCCTCCGCTGTATCTGCTCCAGGAGGACCAGTTCCACCACAGAACACACCAGATGGCCTCCTTCTTTAGAGACCGCAATTTCCCTTCCCACGTGGTTAAAGATGCCCTCCAACGCATCTCGTCCACATCCCGCACCTCCGCCCTCAGACCCCACCACTCCAACCGTAACAAGGACAGAACGCCCCTGGTGCTCACCTTCCACCCTACCAACCTTCGCATAAACCAAATCATCCACCTGAACTGCTGTGCTCTTCCAGCATCACTGGTCCAGAGATGGTGTTGTTAATGGCAGGCCAGGGGATGTTAAGAATCAATTTTTGTCCAGGGGATGTTAAGAATCAATCATATGGGTCTGGAGTCACATGTAAACCAACAGATTCCCTTCCAAAAAGGATGTGAGTGAATCGGATGGGTTTGTATGAGAATCAACATGGTCACGGGCGGCACGGTGGCACAGTGGTTAGCACTGCTGCCTCACAGCGCCTGAGACCCGGGTTCAATTCCCGCCTCAGGCGACTGACTGTGTGGAGTTTGCACGTTCTCCCCGTGTCTGCGTGGGTTTCCTCCGGGTGCTCCGGTTTCCTCCCACAGTCCAAAGATGTGCGGGTCAGGTGAATTGGCCATGCTAAATTGCCCGTAGTGTTAGGTAAGGGGTAAATGTAGGGGTATGGGTGGGTTGCGCTTCGGCGGGTCGGTGTGGACTTGTTGGGCCGAAGGGCCTGTTTCCACACTGTAATCTAATCTAATCTAATCTAGTCACACGGTCACCAGGAGGGCAGCCTTTAATTCCATTCACCATTTGTTATGGTGGGACTTGAAGCCATGTTACCAGAACATTAGCTTGGGTTTCCTGGATTACTAATCCAGTGATATGACCACGACTCCACCACCTTCCTGAAGGCACCAAGGCTAATGATATGGGATGGTTTTGAGAGTGAAGCTCTTCCAGGTTGGGGATTGCAGTAATGTTTCATTGGATAGTACAAAACAAACAAGCACATGAACTGCTGCTGTGCACTATCACAATAACGCTTGGGAGGGAATTGAATAAATCATTGAAAGGGAAAGATTTCTATGGCTATGGGAAACATGAGGTATGGGGTTTTGAGGGAAGAGGGGACTAACTGAAAGAGCTCATTTCAAAGAGCTACCACAGACAGGTAGGGCTGAATAGCCTTGTGAGTGTGTGGGACAGAGAGAGGACACAATCCTGTTAACAGTCTGCTCTGGAGGAAACATGGAGTGACCAAACTGCTCCTCTTGCCTTCTCCAGTGCAGTACTGCAGGAGGACTGTTGGAGGTGTTCAGCCAACGTTCGGTCTCTGCACGTGAGAAACGGCAATGGGCTTTTCGCAACGATCTGGATAATAGTCATCCCTCAACCAACACCACTGAATATGCTTGACATTGAATCACTGTGTGATCCCTGACCCTCTCTGTTTCTGATAGCAATGTTTCTGATGGATGTACTTCCTATTCCTTCCTAACACCTTTCAGGTGACAGAGAAAACTGCTTGAAGTAATATCAGTAAAATTGTCAGTTAATATTTAACCTTGCAAAGAACAAGATGTTCACCTTTAGATCAGGAAATGACATTTCATATTAAGTAAATTAGAAAATGTAACATTTATATCTGAAGGAGTACTAAAACCTGACAATCTGAGAAACCAGTCTGTGGACTGGAACCTAACACAGACACCCAGCCCCACTGACCTTGTACTAATTACATTCCCCTGATATTCTGTGTTTTGATGTTTGTCACATCTTCAAATCCCACACTGATATTGGGATTAGTGTCTGAAAATAGGCAATAGCAGTTGTAAAAGCTTTGGTGACACTGTGTGGGTTTTAATGTGTGGCTCGGATCGATGGGAGTGATATTAAAATATCCTGTGACACTGACAGATATTCTGTGATTTAGTGCATTGATGTTCATTGCACTTGAGCAGAGACTTTGCCCGTGTTTGAAAACTGCTGTTGTTTCCTTGTCTTTTTGTCAGCCACAGATCTCCCCATCTCAGACCTGCTCTGATGCATTCTCACAACCTTCTTACTTGATTGATAAGAGTAAGGTGGTGTCTGCAACCAGGCACTGAGACACAATTCTGATTGCGTTCAGCAATGTCTGAATGTGCAGGAAGAAGTTTGCATTAGTAAGACTGACAGATCATCTAACTGAACAACAGATGAAAATAGTCTTAACTTAATACACTTGACAATGAGTGATAGCTTGATCTTCTCATCACAATTTGCAAACTTTGTTCCAACATAACAAATATTAACGCAACATCCCACTGTAACTCCTCCTCTCTCCTGGGACATTTTGTTCACTGAACTGTGGAATTGTAAATCTTCTTTTTCTAACTCAAACCTTCATCAAAGCACTCAATGTTTCACAAGAAAAGATTCCATGACTAGAGACCGAAATGTAATATTCATTATCTTTCAAAGGTTCTTGTGTGGAACTGAGGTCTTTATTACTGAGTGCCTATGCTGGAACCTAGCCCCATGTTTTCACAGGCAGGAGTATTCGAGAAGATTTGGAGATAAGGTTGTGGAATTTAACCACCAGGGCACACAGACACCAAGTGGCCACCGAGAGACATGACCAGCTATCAGTTTTCTCCAAACACATGGACAATGAAGGACACCAATTCAAATGGGACAATGTATCCATCATAGGACAAGCCATACAGAGACATGCATGGTAATTCCTGGACGCCTGGCACTCAGCCCGGAACTCCATTAACAAACACATAGAGTTATAGAACACAGAACATAGAATCATATAGCAGAGTACAGGCCCTTCGGCCCACAGTGTCATGCCAAGCTTTTATCTTAATCTAAGATCAGCCTAACCTACACACCCAATGCCTACCCAAGTTCAAAAGCAGGTTAATGGAATGTGATGCTCTTGCCTTTGCTAGTTTGCCGTGTTGATTGCAGTGATTGTTCCATCTCTTGTCTTTTCTGTTGCATACAAATACATCGGATCATCCGCCGTCATTTCCGCCACCTCCAAACAGACCCCACCACCAGGGATATATTTCCCTCCCCTCCCCTATCAGCGTTCCGGAGAGACCACTCCCTCCGCGACTCCCTCGTTAAGTCCACACCCCCCACCGACCCAACCTCCACTCCCGGCATCTTCCCCTGCAACCGCAAGAAATGCAAAACTTGCGCCCACACCTCCCCCCTCATCTCCCTCCAGGGCCCAATGGATCCTTCCATATCCACCACAAATTCACCTGCACCTCCACACACATCAT
>NC_057721.1:84540941-84549886 GCF_004010195.1 Chiloscyllium plagiosum | reverse complement strand
CCTCACCTCCTTCCACCTATCATATTCCCAACACCCCTCCCCCAAGTCCCTCCTCCCTACCTTTTATCTCAGCCCGCCTGGCACACCAGCCTCATTCCTGAAGAAGGGCTTATGCCCGAAATGTCAATTCTCCTGCTCCTCGAATGCTGCCTGACCTCCTGTGTTTTTCCAGCACCACATTTTTCAACTCTGGTCTCCAGCATCTGCAGTCCTCACTTTCTCCTAACCTACACACCCCTCAACTTACTGCCGCCCATGTGCTTGTCCAGCATTCGGTTAAATGTCCTCAATGTCTCTGACTCTACTACCACTGCTGACAGTGTATTCCACGCACGCACCCACCGCTCTCTGTGTAAAGAACATGCCTCTGACATCGCCCCTAAACCTTCCTCCAATCACCTCAAAATTATGACCCCTCGTGACAGCCCTGGGGAGAAGTCTCTGGTTATCTACTCTATCTCTGCCTCTCATTACCTTGTACACCTCCATTACGTCACCTCTCTTCCTTCTTCTCTCCAGTGTGAAGAGCCCGAGCTCACTCAACCTCTCTTCATAAGACATGCCCTCGAGTCCAGGCAGCATTCTGTTAAATCTCCTCTCCACTCTCTTTAAAGCTTCCACATCCTTTCTATAATGCGGCGACCAGAACTGGACACAATATTCCAAGTGTGGTCTAACCAGGGCTCTATAGAGCTGCAGCAAAACCTCACAGCTCTTAAACTCAATCCTCCTGTTAATGAAAGCCAAAACACCATACGCCTTCTTAACAACCCTATCAATTAGCGTGGCAACTTTGAGAGATATATGTACATGGATCCCTCTGTTCCTCCGCACTACCACGAATCCTGTCTTTAATCCTATATTCAGCATTCAAATTCCACCTTCCAAAATGAATCACTTCTCATTTATTCAGGTTGAGCTCCAACTGCCAGATGTCAGCCCAGCTCTGCATCCTGTCTAGGTCTTGTTGTATCCTGCAACAGCCCTCGACACTATCTACAGCACCACCGACCTTTGTGTCATCAGCAAACTTACTAACTCACCCTTCCACTTCTTCATCTAAGTCATTTGTAAAAACTACAAAGACCAGAGGCCCAAGAACAGATCCCTGTGGGACACCACTGGTCATAGAGTCACAGAGATGTACAGCATGGGAACAGACCCTGCGGTCCAACCCGTCCATGCCGACCCAGATATCCCAACCCAATCTAGTCCCACCTGCCAGCACCCAGCCCATATCCCTCCAAACCCTTCCTATTCATATATCCACCCAGATGCCTTCTAAATGTTGCAATTGTACCAGCCTCCACTTCCTCTGGCAGCTCATTCCATACACATACCACCCTCTGAATGAAAAAAGTTGTCCCTTAGGTCCCTTTTATATCTTTCCCCTCTCACCCTAAACCTATGCCTTATAGTTCTGGACTACCCCACCCCAGGGAAAAGACATGGTCTATTTAACCTATCTGTGCACCCTCATGATTTATACACCTCTATAAGGTCAACACTCCAGGTACAACAGTCCCAGCCTCTCCCTATAGTTCAAATCCTCCAACCCTGGCAACATCCTTGTAAATCTTTTCTGAGCCCTTTCAAGTTTCACAACATCCTTCCAATAGGAGAGAGACCAGATTTGCACGCAGTATTCCAAAAATGGTCACCGACCTCCAGGTGGAATACTTTCCACCCACTGCCACTCGCTGTCTTCTTTCAGCCAGCCAGTTCTGTATCCAGACAGCCAGATTTCCCTGTATCCCATACCTCCTAACTTTCTGAATGAACCTACCATGGGGAACCTTATCAAATGCCTACCTTAAATCCATATAGACCATATTCACTGCTCAACCTTATTGACTTGTCTTGTCACACCCTCAAAGAACTCAATAAGGTTTGTGAAACATGACCTGCCCCTCACAAAGCAATGCTGACTATCTTTAATCAAACTGTAATCAACTTTAGTCCAACTTTGGACCCCATATACCGACCATTAAGAAACTGGAAATGACACCACAAACCCTAACAGATCAAGCAATAGGGCAGGACACCAAAGCATACTGGAGGCACACTGATGGTGTTACCGAGAATGGTTATGAAACGTCTGCGAACAAATCTACCAGCTCAGCGAGCAAGTCAACAACCTCAGTAACGATTCAGGTCATCTACAATCCCCTTTTTGGTGTCAGCCCTTCACCTGTCTTGAGTTAGAACCCTGTCTTTAACAGGATTATCTGGGGCGGCACAGTGGTTAGCACTGCTGCCTCACAGCGCCAGGGACCCGGGTTCAGTTCCTGCCTCAGGTGACTGTCTGTGTGGAGTTTGCACATTTTCCCCGTGTCTGTGTGGGTTCCCTCTGGGTGCTGTAGCTTCCTCCCACAGTCCAAAGATGTGCAGGTCAGGTGAATTGGCCATGCTAAATTACCCATAGTGTTAGGTGCATTAGTCAGGGATGAATGTAGGGGAATGGGTCTGGGTGGGTTGCTCTTCAGAGGGTTGGTGTGGACTTGTTGGGCCGAAGGGCCTGTTTCCACACTGTAGGGAATCTAATCTAATCTAATATCAAATGCACGCTTTTTGATAAAATTAAGAAATAATTGTGAGCCATTCCTGAAGTCCTCAGATTGTGTTATAGTTTTAGCATTAAACTGATAATCCACAAAACGTACTTTTAAATCTCACCAACCATGGCAGATTGAGACATCTGAATTATTTAAACTGAAATCTAAAAAACAAAGTAAAACCAGGATCAGTTAAAGTGCCTCAGGAACTGTCGATACACAGAACACAAATGAAGCAACACAGTCAGGACTGTGAGTCCATCTGTGACCATCAAAAGCAGAGTAATGTGCCTCCAATAATGCAGGCAGTTTGAGAGGATTCAGAAGTTTCCAGACTGCAGTCTAATGCTGCAGAATAACCTGCTTCAATGTGACCCCTCTACACAAATGAAACCAGGCTGCATCTGATTACCACCGCTATCCCAGGGTGGTAGAATTTAAAGATTCCAAACTCGTCAGATCAGCTATTTGCATAAAATCTATAATTTCTTGACAGCGTGCTTCAGAATTAATTGTGGAATGTTATTAGGATGAAATGAGCTGAGAGATCAAGTCCTGTGCATAGCCCATGGTAAAGTATTAAAGGTCTGTATTATTAAATCAATATCAAAGTAACACACAGCACCTAAAAGGCGAAATGAGATGTGACAAATGGAAAGGATGAAAAGAAGAAGGGACAGAGGGCAGACTCAAAACAAACAAAATATTTATTTCACATGAACTCGGCCACATTTACTTCAGTCTCTGCAGACCGTTCTCAGGAGGAATGGATGTTTAAGACTTTGGTTCTGATGGCAAAAAAGGTCCAGAGAGCAACTTTCCAGGGAAAACAATAAATCAACAATTTACATTTATACAGGACCTTGGAAGAAATACAAACACAGAATCATAGAATGTAACATGACAGAAGGAGGCCATTCTACCATCGTGTCTGTCCTAGCTCCTGAAAGAGCTAGTGCCATTGTCCAGCCCTATCTCCACAGCCTTCTTACTTTGTCACCTTCAGATAGATATCCAGTTCTCTTCTGGAACCTTGTCACAGGCTGCGTCTTCAAAAACCCAACAACTCTCTGAGTAAAGACATTACTCCTCATCTCACTCCTTGCTCTCTTGCTGACAATCTAGAAATCATGACCCCCCCCTCCCCCGCGCCGCCCCACCCCCCCAAGTTACTGACAGACCAATGAGTGGAAACAGAACATCCTTTTCACCCTGTCAAAATTGTTCATGATTTTGAACACCTCAATAAAGTCACCTCTTCATCTGCTCTGTATTGTCTCCATGTTTCTTCCACTACAATCCATTACCTCACATTTCCCTGCATTGTTTGTTTCAATTAGGTCAACTTTCATTCTTTGAATTCCAAACATCACAGGCCCAATCTACTCAACCTCTTCCCTAAAAAGACGGTCCCTCCATACCCAGGATGAGTTTCGTGAACCTTCTCTGGACTGCCTCCAATGTCAGTATATTTTTCCTTAGATAAAGGACCCAAACCTGTTCCCAGTATTCCAGCTGTGAGCTGACTTGTGCCTTGTATAGTTTTCACAAGCTCTCCCTATTTTTAAACTCCATTCCCTTTAACATAAAGGTCAACATACCATTGCATTCCGTATTACCCACTGAACTTGGATGCTCAATTTTTATGATTCATGGACAAAGACTCCCAAATCCCTATGTTCTGCAGTCTTTCTTCGTATAATAGTCAGCTTCCCTATATTTCCTGCCAAAGTGCATAATCTCACATTTCCCCACATTATTTTCGATCTCAAAAGTGTGGTGCTGGAAAAAGCACAGCAGTTCAGGCAGCATCCGAGGAGCAGGAGAATAGATACTTCAGGTATAAGCCCTTCATCAGGAAGGCATCAGCTTCATTCCTAATGAAGGACTTATGCCTGAAATGTGTCAAGTTTTTGCCTACCTACTTAATTGTCTATATCCCTTTGCAGACTCTGTGTCATTCTCGCCTTCCAACTAATTTTGCAAACCTGGTGATAGTATATTCATTTCCTCATCCAAGTTATTAATATGCATTGCAAATAATTCTGGCCCTAGCACTGATCCCTGTGGTACTCCACCAGTTACTAGTTGCTGAAATAACTCTTCAGATGCGAGCATCCCATCACCAATCACCCTTTATTTACTAAAGCAGAACCTTTGACAATAGCACTGCCCCTCACTGAGTCAGGTATTCTGGGTTCACCCTGTTATATCAGCCAGGGCTCCCTGATTGGACCAGATTAACAGCCCCAACCAAGGAGCTCATATTCTATGAGGTCCACCTGGCTGACCTTGTTACAGTCACTACAGTTGCCATTCTGAAAATGTCCCCTTTTCCCCCTACAGTCTTCTATTAGCTACTCACACCTCTATCCAGGCTAATATAGCACCTCCAGCAGCATTGGCTCTTATCTTCCTAAGTAGCTTGATGTATCGTTCCTTATCAAACACCTTCTGAAAATCCAAATATATTACATCCACTCCTTTCCCATTATCTATCCTGTGACTTACCTGATTAAAGTTTTGTAGTTAGCCCACATTGGACATGGTTTCCCTTTCAGAAAGCCATGCTGTCTCTGCTTGATCAGATTGTGTATTGCAAAATGCTCTATGATTACATCCTTTATCACAGACTCTAGCATTTTCCCAATAGCAGATGTTAAGCTAACTGGCCCATTGCTATCTTTTTTTTGTCTCCTTCCTTTTTAAAGAAAGGTGTTACTTTGACAATTTTCCAATCCTCTGGGACTTTTCCAGAATCTAAGAATTCCTGGATGATTACTACAGTAATCTGTAGCTACTTTCTGTATGCAACCTATCAGCTCCAGGGGACTTATCAGTCTTTTGCCCATTCGGTCCCCCAGCACTACTTCTGTAGTTATTGTCTCTTCTTTTTTCACACCTTGAATATTTAGTAATTTTCAAATGCTATTGGTGTCTTCTACTGTGAAGACTGACAAAGTATTTACTGACTTTGGCTGCCATTTCTTCAATCCCCATTATTATTTCCCCAGCCTCATTCCCTAAGGACGAAAGTGGGTACTTCAGATGCTGGAGATCAGAGTCAAGATCAGTGTGGTGCTGGAAAAGCACAGCAGGTCAGGCAGCATCCGAAGAGCAGGAAAAATCGATGTGTTGGGCCTTCATCAAGAAGGGGTTTTGCCTGGAACGTCGATTTTCCTGCTCCTCGGATGCAGTCTGACCTGCTGTGCTTTTCCAGGACCACTCTGATATGGACTCATTCCCTAAGGGACCTATTTTCACTTTGGCTTCCCTCTTCCTTTTCATTTATTGAAAGAAGCCACTGCTGTCCATCTTGATAGTACTTGCACATTTACCTTCAACGTTTATCCTCTCCCACTTTCTTTTTTGGCCATCCTTTGTTGGTTTTTGAAACTTCCCCTATCCTCTGGCTCACCGGAGCTAGCCAAAAGCTTAGCCAGAAATCAGGAAGGGTTTACGCATGTTCTTAAAAGCAGATGGCGATGATCTGGGGAGGGTTATGGAGGGAATTCCACAGCACAGTGCTCAGGCAATTGAAGGTTTGGCCACTCACTGTTGAGGGATTGAAACTGTGGATGTACAACAGGCCAGAATGAATGTAAAAACATTAGAGAATTGTAGCTTGGGCTGGAGGAGATTACAGAGATAGGGAGGGGAATGGCTTTGGGGAGTGGAGGGATTGGAAAACTTGGGTTAGAATTTTAAACTTGAGGCGTTATTGGACTCTGTCGTATTATGGCTTGGATTCCAGACCAGAAAGCTGTACCTCTAAAACAATCTCGTGATATCGTAATATCGATGTTCTCGTATAAAAAATACCTGCTTTGCCTTCAGTCTCTCTCTCTCTCTTTGTGCAAGAGAGTCATTATAATGTATTCAGTCAGTCAATGTACAGTGACATCAGGGTGTACAGAACTCAGATCTGTAAGTCTGTAATGTTGTAGAAATGTAAATAGTTTGTGAATAACCTTCAGGACATGTGACTCAACAAGAATTGGAATTTCTGTTGTAAAAGTGACATGGGCGAACATGCAGAAACCCATGAAGCACATCATGTTGGCAGTATGTTGGCAATCAAAGCTGCTTATGACAGCTATTTGGTGGCAGCAATTAAATGTGAAGTTGAACATTTTTACAGCAATACGATGGCTGTAGGAAGGCTTCTTTCTAGTAGTCACCATCATCGGTCTGCATCCTGATCTAAGCTCCTTATGTCAGAAATAGATGTTTCTCAAGTCCTTACACTAGCTCAAGCAAACTATCAGCAAGCACTTTATCGTCCACACTGACCACAAACCGTTAGAAATGAGGGGTTGAAAATCTCTCGGCAACTAAGTTGAATTGTGAAGAAGTAACGATCAGTGTGGAGGTCAAATAGAAACCAGGCTCCCAAATGACTATCAATGATGCTCTTAGCTGACGTTCAAACCCCACTCATAACAAAGATCTCCCTTTAGATCTACAAGTGGATGTGATTGAATATGAACTGGAAGCTAGTCTCTACACCAATCTCATACATTTTGTTCATGGTGAAGCAGAACACATTCAGGCAGCTATGTCAGATAACGACCAGCTGAAGTAACTCAAAAAGATCATTATTAGTGAGTGATCTGAACTCATCAACAGATTCCTGAGCCGGTACATCTCCCCAGACATCCCAAGATCAACTTGGACTCTCCAAGAATATAATCTTCAAGAACGAACAAGCTGTAATTCCATGCAATCTATAAGAAGACACACAAGACATCAGGCCACATGGTGCAGAACAAAACCCAGCCATTGGTGAATGGATTCACAAAGTGGCCCAGCACTAAGAAGGAGATTAAACAACTCATCAAGTGGTAAACACCACCACCCTCAACAATCGAGGGAACCCCTTCTTTCACAGAAGGTCCTTTTGAGCCACAGGACAAGATTGCAACTGATATTCGCATTTCCAAGGGTGCGATGGATTACAACCTGGAGACTGACTACTTCCCCAAATTCCCTTTTGTGCTGACACATTAAAGTTCCCATTTGGGCAAGACTTGTTGACACATTGACTGTCATATTCAGTATAGTGCCTTCATGGGGCCTGATAACAGTCTGTACTGCACTGGTGTATGAGAAGAGCCAGCACATGCTGGAAATGGAGTGGGGGGGGTGGGTTACCCCCTTCTCCTCACACTCTCAGCTGAAAGATCTCTCCGAGTATACTGTTCATCTGTAAAATTGGGCCTGATAACAGTCTGTACTGCACTGGTGTATGAGAACAGCCAGCACATGCTGGAAATGGAGTGTGGGGGGGGGGGGGGGGGTTACCCCCTTCTCCTCACACTCTCAGCTGAAAGATCTCTCCGAGTATACTGTTCATCTGTAAAATTCAGGAGGATTAAATGTAAAGTGACACAGCATGACTTGAGGATAGCCACAACCTGGTTGATTTCATGGATGAATGAAAAGCTAATAGATTGCATAATGCTCATTCTGCTCATTAGCCCTGTCCCAGGTCCCAGTCAGAAAATGTTTCCTTTCGAGCCTGGGAACCCATTTTCAAATAAACAGAGCCAAGGTTCCAAGGAGATGTCCGGTCTTCACACAATCACTTAACACTTTGGTGGACACAAGACACAACCAGACTCCTGTTGATCCAGTTGCCTTAGCCTGACAGTATCGCTTCACTCTGTACTTATTGTCTGTATTTGAGTTGTTATCCTGTGGGATGGCTGGTTCATCATCTCCATTTCAGAGACGTTGCCCATTTCTTCACAGGGCCTGACCAATGCTCATTCTAACATCACATGACTCAGAGTGTCTATCCATGAACCCACATGTTCATGTGAAAACCTCAAACCCTGATGCTTTACCCTAGTTCATGGTGGAATAACTTCAGCATTCTTATTGATCATGTCCTTGTAGCACTTTCTTCCTGTTTACCAACAGAGGATCATACGCACATGATTGAATGGTGACAGCGTGGGAGGGAGAGCTGTCTCAATCTGGATCAAAGCTGCCAGTGAGGAAAAACATTGCCTCGAGGAGGAACATTTAGATTTAACGTGGTTACCCTCAAGTCATGCTGTGTCACTTTACATTTAATCCTCCTGAATTTTACAGATGAACATGTTCCTGGGAGAGATCTTTCAGCTGAGAGTGTGAGGAGAAGGGGGTGACCCCCCCCCCACTCCATTTCCAGCATGTGCTGGCTGTTCACATATACCAGTGCAGTACAGACTGTTATCAGGCCCCATGAAGGCACTATACTGAATATGAATTAGTGGTGCTGGAAGAGCACAGCAGTTCAGGCAGCATCCGAGGAGCAGTAAAATCGACGTTTTGGGCAAAAGCCCTTCATCAGGAATAAAGGCAGTGAGCCTGAAGCGTGGAGAGATAAGCTAGAGGAGGGTG
>NC_057721.1:84523189-84540758 GCF_004010195.1 Chiloscyllium plagiosum | reverse complement strand
CTAGGATGAGGTGGGGGAAGGTGAAATGAGGAAACTGTTGAAATCCACATTGATGCCCTGTGGTTGAAGTGTTCCGAGGCGGAAGATGAGGCGTTCTTCCTCCAGGCGTCTGGTGGTGGGGGAGCGGCGGTGGGGGAGGCCCAGCACCTCCATATCCTCGGCAGAGTGGGAGGGGGGGTTGAAGTGTTGAGCCACTGGGCGATTTGGTTGATTGATGCGGGTGTCTCTGAGATGTTCCCTAAAGCGCTCTGCTAGGAGGCGTCCAGTCTCCCCAATGTAGAGGAGACCGCATCGGGAGCAACGGATACAATAGATGATATTAGTGGATGTGCAGGTAAAACTTTGATGGGCGTTCTGTCCTTGTTGCGGTTGGAGGGGTTGGGTCTGAGGGCGGAGGTGCGGGATGTGAACGTGATGCGTTGGAGGGCATCTTTAACCACGTGGGAAGGGAAATTGCGGTCTCTAGAGAAGGAGGCCATCTGGTGTGTTCTATGGTGGAACCGCTCCTCCTGGGAGCAGATACGGCGGGGGCGGAGGAATTGGGGATACGGGATGGCATTTTTGCAAGAGGTAGGGTGGGAAGAGGTGTAATCCAGGTAGCTGTGGGAGTCGGTGGGTTTGTAGAAAATGTCAGTGTCAAGTCGGTCGTCACTGATGGAGATGGAGAGGTCCAGGAGGGGGAGGGAGGTGTCAGAGATGGTCCAGTTAAATTTAAGGTCAGGGTGGAATGTGTTGGTGAAGTTGATGAATTGCTCAACCACCTCGCGGGAGCATGAGGTGGCACCAATGCAGTCACCAATATAGCGGAGGAAGAGGTGGGGAGTGATGCCGGTGTAATTACGGAAGATGGACTGCTCTACGTAGCCAACAAAGAGACAGGCATAGCTGGGGCCCATACGTGTGCCCATGGCTACCCGTCCGGTCTGGAGGAAGTGGGAGGATTCGAAGGAGAAATTGTTGAGGGTGAGGACCAGTTCGGCCAAACGAATGAAAGTATTGGTGGAAGGGTGCTGTTGGGGACGTCGGGAGAGGAAAAAACAGAGGGCTTGGAGGCCCTGGTCATGGCGGATGGAGGTGTAGAGGGACTGGATATCCATGGTGAAGATGAGGCGTTGGGGGCCGGGGAAACGGAAGTCTTGGAGGAGGTGGAGGACGTGGGTGGTGTCTCGTTGACAGTCAAGGTGTCAACAGCTAAAAATCACACAACACTGGGTTATAGTCCAACAGGTTTAATTGGAAGCTTCCAATTAAACCTGTTGGACTATAACCTGGTGTTGTGTGATTTTTAATCTTTGTACACCCCAGTCCAACCCCAGCATCTCCAAAAGGTGTCAACAAGTCTTGCCCAAGTGGGAGCTTTAATGTGTCAGCACAAAGGGGAATTTGGGGAAAATAGTCAGTGTCCACGATGTAATTCATTGCAACAATGAAGTGAGCTGGGAAAACAGGATATTGGTCCATGCTGCAGGAATGCAAGGTCTCACATGGCCAAGGAAGTGTAGTGTCAGACCTAGTCGCAAATTAACATGTCACTAACGTCACTGATACAGTTCACTGTCAGGCAAGGGACACAGTCACATATTTAATGAAGGAAGTCAGAATCACAGATTGTTGCTGAACATCCATGTGACTAAATCACATCATCAAGACCCACTAACTGTGTGGTCCCTGAGATTCACTCTCACAGGTCACTCCTGACAGTGCAACTTGGATTCTCCACCTTGACTAGTCAATACTTATGATCTGAATACTTCAATTTAACAGGAAGCAGACTGACAACACGAGTGAGATAAGGCCAAGAAACCCAACAACCTGGTTTATTTCATGGATGAATGAAAAGATTATAGATTGCAAAATGAGACACATTCAATTTCCTGTTGTTGCTCCATAACAATGGAGCTGGGTTTGTGCTTTGATAGGGATGAACTGAATGAGAAAATGACAATCACAAAGCTGGCATGTACTCAGAACACAATCACAAAGCTGGCATGTACTCAGAACACAATCACAAAGCTGGCATGTGCTCAGAACACAATCACAAAGCTGGCATGTACTCAGAACACAAGCTCTCTCTCTCTCTCTCTCAGTTCCAGACTGTGATCCGGACAACACTGACCACTTGGAGAGGAAGCTCTTTGTCCCTGATCCTTCCTGCAGCTCTGTGAAACTGCCAACAAAACCCGTTTGAATCCAATCTCAGGCCCTGGTGGGTGTGTCTGAACTGAACCATCCGGCAGAATGTGCCCCTCTCTGTGTAACATGAGCAATGGTGAGAAAACAGGATAAATACACAAAAAAAAATCAGAGCCTTGCTGTTGAGAGAAATTTCCATAATTTTCCCTTCAAGTGTCCAATAGTGATTTCAGAATCTCAGCATTGTGCCGTGACCTCATAACCATGACCTTGTTAGAGATCACTTCCAATTCCCCTCTCCACACCCAGGTAATGAGATGGTGTAAAATACACAGAGCAGCAGCCACCAAATGCTGGCTCTGGAGAGAGCCATGTCCTCACAGGCTCCCTGTCATCACCCTCCTCTACCCCACACCAACACAGGAAAGCACCAGCTTCACCATATCATTGTTCCTGCTTCCAGACCAACACATACACCACTCACACCCTCAACCCTGCATCCTGGAGCTCAGGGGCAGCTATAACCCACAGACATCTCATATCTCTTAGCTCGCTTTCCTTGCCCTCACTCTCTCCCTCACTTGTTGCCAGCAGCCAATATGTACTTCACATTGTTCTCATTAGCACACACTCACTGATGTCAGCACTGCCTTATGGGCTGCCACACTCTGCAGGGTCTTTACTGCTCATTACAGAGTGCCAGGATTAATCAGATCAGGGACTGGGCCCTGGTCAGTCTGGGAGATCTATCAGCTCAGGGACTGGGCCCTGGTCAGTCTGGGGGCTGGAGAGACCTGTCAGCTCAGGGACAGGGCCCTGGTCAGTCTGGGGAGATCTATCAGCTCAGAGACTGGGCCCTGGTCAGTGTGGGAGATCTGTCAGCTCAGGGACTGGACCTTGGTCAGTCTGGGGAGACCTATCAACTCAGGGACTGGTCAGTTCTCCACATCAATTACAAATCAACAGAGGATTACAGCCTGGTCAGATACGGTGTTGTGATGTCAGTCCTGAGGATTGGGCCAGTTATTCTTGCAATGAGATAAAGGCAGGAAATGAGGGCACTGGGAGTAGCTAGAGGAACAGTTAGTGATGATGCAGGGGCAGGAGAGGAGGTGAGGTCTCCTCAGTGAGTGAGTCAGCACTGCAGAGGACAGGAAGGGTTCGAGGTTTAGGAAGAGGAGGTAATTGAGAGTTGTTAGATGCATATGACATACGGGTCTGTAGTCCCTGAGCCCTGGGAGATATGGGCAGTGGCAGAGTTAGAACAGAGAGGCTGAGAAGGCCATTGATGTTCTCCCTGCATTGCTGGCCTGCTGCATCAGCGAGGATACAAACCAAGATCCTTTCCTCTGGGCTTTGTGTTCGGTTATAGTGCAGAGTGAGAGGGCCGGTTCCTGGGATGCAGCCTTTGAAGTGGTCCGAAATCATGTTGCAGAGGCAAGCACAGGCTCTCCTGCTGGTGTGTGGTTCCAGAAAAGGAGCTGGGCTGCAGCATTAATGAGGTGAACCGTAGGAGTTTGTGTGGGTCAAGTGCCCAAGCCAATCAGGTCAGTTGCCATCAACCTCACTTAAACCAAAGACCAACACTGGAAACAGGAACATTCCAAATCTCACCATCACTTGGGTTTTTCCGAATCTCGGGTTGCCGTAGATCTGTTGCATAGTCCATTCACCCAGGAATGGGTGAATCGTTAGTAACTGCCTCTTGCAAGCGTGGAATATTGAAAAGCAAACAGGATGGGCTTTTAACATTTCCCATCGATCAAACCCAATCGTGTGAGAGCTCAGACAACAACACTGACCCTCTGAGGAGACTGATACATGACAGCAAGAAGCCACTCAGACCATCAAATCAGTGCTGGCACTATACAGTAAATGGAAAAGCCCTGGGAAATTGATGTACAGAGGGATCTGGATGTTCAGGTCCATTGTTCCCTGAAGGTGGCAATGCAGGTCAATAGAGAGGTCAGAAAGGCATACGGCATGCTTTCCTTCATCGGACGGGGTATTGGCAGGTCATGTTACAGTTTTATAGGACTTTGGTTTGGCTGCATTTGGAATACTGTGTACAGTTCTGGTCACCACATTACCAAAAGGATGTGGATGCTTTGGAGGGGGTACAGAGGAGGTTCCCCAGGATGTTACCTGGTATGGAGGGTGCGAGCTATGAAGAAAGGTTGGATTAGATTAGGATTATTTTCATTAGAAAGAAAGAAGTTGAGGGGGGAACTGATTGAGGTTTACAAAATCATGAGAGGTGGAGACAGAGTGGATAGCAAGAAACTTTTTCCCAGAGTGGGGTCTCAATTACTAGGGATCACAAGTTCAAGGTGAGAGGGAAAATGTTTAAGGGAGATACACGTGGAAAGTTCTTCACACAGAGGGTGGTGGGGGCCTGGAACACATTGCCCATGGAGATGGTAGGGGTGGAACGATAGTGTCATTTAAGGTGTATCTAGACAGATACTTGAATGGATGTAGGTTTGCTCGCTGAGCTGGAAGGTTCATTTTCATACGTTTCATCACTATACTAGGTAACACCTTCTGTGAGCCGCCAGACGAAGGACTGCTCGTGTTTCCTGCTTTCTATTGATATGTTTGGGGCTCCTTGGGTTGGTGATGTCATTTCCTGTGGTGACATCATTTCCTGTTCTTTTTCTCAGGGGCTGGTAGATGGGGTCTAACTCGATGTGTTTGTTGATAGAGTTGTGGTTGGAATGCCATGCTTCTAGGAATTCTCGTGTGTGTCTCAGTTTGGCTTGTTCTAGGATGGATGTGTTGTCCCGGTCAAAGTGGTCTCCTTCCTTATCTGCATGTTAGGATACTAGTGAGAGTCGGTCATGTCGTTTTGTGGCTAGTTGATGTTCATGTATCCTGGTGGCTAGTTTTCTGCCTGTTTGTCCAATGCAGTGTGTTGGTGGGTTTGTGGGCTACCATGATGCCAAGGGGTCTGAGTAGTCTGGCACTAAAACAGCAGCGTATGAATTTGAAAGACTTTATACAGACATCAAGCAAAACTAATGTCATTTACAAAATACCGTGCAAGGACTGTAACAAACACTATGTTGGACAAACAGACAGAAAACTAGCCACCAGGATACATGAACACCAACTAGCCACAAAACGACATGACCGACTCTCACTAGTATCCTTATATACGGATGAGGAAGGACACCACTTTGACTGGGACAACACATCCATCCTAGGACAAGCCAAACAAAGACACGCACAAGAATTCCTAGAAGCATGGCATTCCAACGGGAACTCTATCAACAAACACAACGAGTTAGACCCCATCTACCATGCCCTGAGAAAAAGAACAGGAAATGACATCATCACAGGATATGACATCATCAACCCAAAGAAAGCTGATTGCCTCTGCTGTTTCGTTTCAAGCATCTCTGGACATTGCAGTTGGGGCTAATAAAAACAAACAAATAGTGAAATTCATAGCTGATGCTGGAGAAACCTGTATGGGAGCTGCTTACAGCAGGATACCAGTGAAGTGCTTTTTCTAAAGTTTAACCACACACTCTTTTTTCCTAAATGTATCATGAGGAGTATGGTGATTTTCTTTTTGTCTTTGTTTAAATGTTATATTTTACAAAAATGTAAACTAGAGAAAGATCTCAATATAAGGGCAGCACGGTGACTCAGTGGTTAACGTTGCTGCCTCATAGCGCCAGGGACCCGGGTCCAATTCTCGTCTCAGCCGACTGTCTGTGTGGAGTTTGCACATTCGCCCAGTGTCTGCATGGGCATCTTCCAGGTGATCCAGTTTCCTCCCACAGTCCAAAGATGTGCAGGTCAGGTGAATTGGCCATGCTAAATTGCCCCATAGTGTTAGGTGTATTCATCAGGGGTAAATATAGGGTATGGGAATGGGTCTGAGTGGGTTACTCTCCAGAGAGTCGGTGTGGACTTGTTGGGCCAAAGGGCCTGTTTCCATACTGTTGTGAATCTACTCTAATCTATAATCTATAAAGCCAAACATATAAATAGAAAGCAGGAATTATCAGCAGTGCTTTGCCTGAGGCCCACTGAAGATGTTACCTGGTATGGTGATGAGACGTCTGGAAATTAACCTTCCAGCTCAGCGAGCAAACCTACATCCAGAACCTCAACCTGAGCTACAAATCTTCTCAAAACTTGCAAGGAGCTGGTAAATGTCCAGGTGAGAGATAGTAGATATGTACAGTAGATATGGAATGTACAGTAAGGATACTTTCTACAGGCGGTGCGTGGTGTGTGGAACAGCTGAAACTATTGCATTCTCTGATATCTGCACTGAGTAACTCTGCTGTTGCCCCACCCTGTGTGTGTAATCTGGAAGCTCTATAATGTCTGAAGCACACTTCTCTGTAGTCAACAACACAGTTGTATCAATTTGGGAAATTATTGAATCTGAAATATGTAAGTAAATAATAAATACAGTTATCAACTGGAATAATAAAATGCTTCAGTGGAAATGAAAATTCAGCCTCACATTGATTTGATTCAATTGTGCTTCTTGCAGTCTCATTTACAATGTTTTAGGGAAAAAGGTGGAGGGAGGGGAAGCATTGTGATTAGCATATCATCTCTACCCAGTACCAACTTCTTTCATCTCACCTCGTCAGCCAAGCCTTCATCTCTCTGGGGAACCTCAGCTCTGAAATGCCATCTCTACATCTCTCCCTCTCTCCACCCCTCACTTCTCCCTTTTAACACGTGAAAACCTACCTACTTGAGAGAGAGAGCGTGCGAGAGAGCAACAGCGTGAATTGTCCTTTGACATTCAGTGGTGTTACCATCACTGCATCCCCCACTATCAACTGTCTGGAGGTTACCATTGACCAGAAATTCAACTGGATTCACCACATAAACACAGTGGCTAGTGGACCAGGTCAGAGGGTAGAAATACTGCAGTGAATAACTCACCTCCTGACTCTCCAAAACCTGCCCACCATCTACAAGGCACAAGTCAGGAGTGTGATGGAATACCCCCCCATTGCTGGGATAGGTGCAGGTCTAACAACACTCAAGAAGTTGACATCATCCAGGACAAAGCAGCCGCTTAATTGGCACCACATCAACAAACATCCACATATTCTATTCCAAAGGATATTCTACTCTATTCCACAACTGATGCTCAATAGCAATACAAGGAATTCTCCAAGGCTCTTTGGACAGCACCTTCCAAACCCGCTTCCATTTAGAAAGACAAGGGCAGCAGCTACATGGGAACACCACCACCTTCAATTCCCTCTTCAAGCTACTCACTGTCCTGACTTGGAAATATATCACAAATCACAGAAAAATGACCAAGCCTTCATATCTCTTGCCTTAGGAAAGCACCAAATATTTTCCATGAGGTTTCTGTGAAGCAGCTTTCTTTTATACGATCACAGGACATTGGCAGCACTGACTGGGCCAGCATTTAGTACCTGTCTCTTGGTGCCTCTTGGGAAGGCAGTGGTGAGCTGCTGCAGCCCACATGCAAGGCACTATATAATTCAAGTCATTGTTGGAGGTGAAGGGGACAAACTTAAGGGTGTGAAGTGAAGGTTGAAAAGTTGCAGCTTGTTGAAAGAATGGAAAACAGACAGGACAAAATGAGCCAGCACTGAGTAAATCACAAAATCTCTCCCAAAACACAATCTAACCCCATTCAGTGACTTGCTCTCAAGCTTTTTGTGTCGAATTGACATTCCTTACCCACCCATTGTTCCTTTAAGAAAATGGTGACGACACTTGTTGAACTGCTGCAGTGTGTGGATATTGTTTGTGTCAGGTGATACAATCACTGAATGTCCTGCTATTGCCATTCCAGATGGAAATTCAATGTAAACCACATAGTCCACACATGGAACTGGATTCTCAACTCCCTAAAGGATGTTAGGGAACGCCATGAGATTTTACCACAATCGTCAAGGCTACTTTACTGATTCACCATTTGTATTTCCGCATTTTAAAGTTTGCTATGGTGGTGACAATTGGACTCCCATTCCCTAGATTATTATTCCATTAAAACAAGTGCCAAGTTGGCATTCATGAATGAGAGCTGACAGTTAGCATTCTTGTGGGATATGGGCATCCATAGCTAGACCAGCATTTACTGTCCATCCTTAATCCCAGTTGAGAGTGAAACACGTTGCTGTGGGTCTGGAGTCACACGTAGGCCAGACCAGGTAAGGATGGCAGTTTCCTTCCCTAAAGGACATTAATAAACCAGATGGATTTGCCCCACAACCAAAAGGGGTTACACAGTCGCTATAAGATTGTGTTCTGACAGAGAGACATAGCAGAATTTAAATGTTAATTCTGCTTCTCTCTCTCACAGCTGCTGACAATGTTTTGATTCCTGCTTTATTATGGAATTAAATTTCACCAACGGACATGGTGAGATTTGAACCCATATCTCTAACGTCAACCAGGGGCTGTGGTGCAAAGTCCAGTGACATTAACACACAGCTACACCAACATTTTCCCAGCTGCTGGTTAGAGTCCAGCTGGGAGATTGTGTTCAATTCTGGGCACCACACCTTTGGAAGGATATCAAGGGGTTGAAGAGGGTGGTGCCCCTGCCTGGGGTTGGGGATAAGGTCGTGACCGGGAAGAGACAGGAGAAGCTGGGATTGCTCTCCTTGGATCAAAGAACATTAGGAGAACATTGAATTGAACTATTCAAAGTTTAGAGGGGTTTTGAGAGATTAAAAGAGGAGAAACTGTTTCATGGCAGAGACGACAGTAACCAGAGAGACAACAGTAACCAGAGAGACAACAGTAACCGGAGGCAGAGATTTTAGGTTATTACAAAAAGGGGGAGTTGAGGAGAAAGATAATGACGCAGTGAGTTGTTGTGATTCAGAATGTGCTGCCTGTTGGGTCAGTGAAAGAAGATTCAATAAGAACTTTCAAAAGGAGTTTGACTAAACAATGTAAGTGGGGTAGTGGTGAAAGATCAGGACAGCACAGCACAGGGGAGGCAGTATTGTGGTGTGGTGGTAATATCCCTGGGCTAATCACTTAGGGCGTCAGGCTAATCATCTGAGGGGGGGGGGTATCATGAATTCAAATCTCATCATGGCAGTTGGTGGAATTTGAATTCAATAAAAATATGATATTTATCAAAAAATAATGTAACTGGATGATGACCATGTAGACATTGGCAAAAATATCCCAGCTGACTCACGAATGCCCTTTGAGGATAGAACTATGCAACCCTCTAGCCAATGGGGAATGGGCAAATGGCCTAGCCAGTGATGACCACATCCCATGAACAATGGGGAAACGAAACTAATTGGATCGCTCTTTCAGAGACTGCATGGTCTCCTTGTGTCGTCTTGTACAGCAGAGAGAGGATTTCACTCGCTATTACTGGAATGCAAATGCAGATGTTCCTTGCTGTTTTCCCCAACCCAGATTGAGATTAGTTAGTGAGAAACAGGATGGGGGTCACTATCTGGATAGGGTTTGATAATAAAACTCTGACTGGCCGTGGTTTGAGGTTTTGGATGCTGTGATGGTGAGGCCCCACAATGAGGTACCAGGTCAAGGGATTGCAATCTGACCAACTAAAAACACACAGGGGATTTTACAGTGTCGGTGTCTGTAGCATTCATTGTGAAGTAACATCAATTTAAAATATATTACTCCTCA
This sequence comes from Chiloscyllium plagiosum, assembly GCF_004010195.1. Taxonomy (NCBI): domain Eukaryota; kingdom Metazoa; phylum Chordata; class Chondrichthyes; order Orectolobiformes; family Hemiscylliidae; genus Chiloscyllium; species Chiloscyllium plagiosum. The sequence continues at coordinate 84,530,984 of NC_057721.1, read as the reverse complement.
GGAGTTCAAGCTTCTTAAATCATTTTCTATATAGATTTAGCCTGCGAGGTAGAGACATTGCATAGAATGGAAGGGGAGATAGAAAGATTTACAGAGATTAATAGTTATAGTTGGTCCTGTGTCCTGTGTGGTTAGTCATGGTTATAGTTAATCCTTTGTGGTTAGTTGGTCTCTTGTTGTGAGTGATAAACAAATAGAAAACAGACTTTCGAGACCATAAATAGTTCAACGAACACAATTAGCAGGAACTAACTTTATGATTCGATAACGAAATTAAATAATCTTATAGATTGTTTAAATGAATGAGATTACAAATCACTGAGGAATGGAGATTGCTTGATGGTTTTTAAGAAGCCTGTTTCAATGAGGGCTGATAACAATGAGTTCTGTATTAATGGGGGGACAATTAATTTATGGCTGTTGTGATGCCGTGGTAGTGTCCTTGCCTCTGAGCTGGAAGACCTGGATTTAAATTCCACCTGTTCCAGAGGAGTACCATAACATCTCTGATCTGGTTGATGAAAGAAATCTGGAGCAGAATTTGAACCCAGTGCCTTCACACAGTGGGGTCAGGAATAACTCAGTGTGCTGGAGGTGACACTGCAAACAGTAAATGCTGAAAAAACCTATAACAGGAGAAGAATTCACAGGGAAGCTGCAGAAATAGGAAGGAGTCAGGTTCAGTCAAACAAGAGACCACATTGATGGAAGGGGAGGAATGTGTATGTCATTATTAGATTACATTACAGAGTGGAAACAGGCCCTTCGGCCCAACAAGTCCACACCGACCCGCCGAAGTGCAACCCCTACATTTACCCCTTACCTAACACTATGGGCAATTTAGCATGGCCAATTCACCTGACCCTGCACATCTTTGGACTGTGGGAGGAAACTGGAGCACCCGGAGGAAACCCACGCAGACACGGGGAGAACGTGCAAACTCCACACAGTCAGCCGCCTGAGTCGGGAATTGAACCCGGGTCTCTGGCGCTGTGAGGCAGCAGTGCTAACCACTGTGCCACCGTGCAGCCCCAAATTCTGTTACCATTTGCAACAACAAGAATATACAGAACCAGCATCAGCAAATAAACATCAAACCCAGCAGATAGGGTTAATGGAGACCCCTTCAGCAAACGCATTCACAACAAGAGACCAACACAATCAGGACTAACCACAAAGTATTAACTATAACCAAGACTAACCACACAGGACTAACTAGAACCAAGACTGACCATCCAGGGTTAACTATAACAAGGACTAACCTTGGAAGGGCTATGGTGCTGGAGGAGATTGTGGGGATAAGGAGGGTGTAGACATTGAGAAGAATGTGGGATGTTTTTAAACTGAGGTATGAGTTAACTGGGAACCAAAAGCAAGTGTGTGCTGGGATCTGGGGCTGTTGAGTTTGAAGTTGCTATGATACAGAAGGGACAAGGCTAACCAGTGTTGGAGGCAGTGATAGAGAGCCTGGCTGTACAAGTCACTGGCTACACAGAAACAGCTGGAATAGCTCCAGTTATTTCACATCAGTGAAATTCACATCAGTCCAACCTGCCAGCCCCCAGTTTGCACTTTGAGGAGTTTTTCAGGTGAAAAGGAAAACTGCAAAGGCTGGAAAGTTGAGTTATAATAAAACAGTCCCGGAAGGTGCAGGAACTGTAACAGCTGGTCTGTCAGCATGTGGAAAATGTTTCCCCAATTCAGCCTCTCAAGTTTCTGCACAATCGGATTCAAGCATTTACTACTGTCAGCTGCTAAGCTCGCTGTCTGTTAACAGAATAACCTTTAACAATTTAGAAATCATCATCACTTTCTGCTAATCGACAGCACCGTAGTCAGTGACAGCACTCCTCATGCTGGAGTATCTGTGAATCATAGAGCTCAGCTCATGAACAAACTCAATGCTGATCCTGCTGTCATCCAATTCCAAAAGCAGCCAAAATAGTCCCATCATTAGCATCAAGATGTAGGTGACAGACCAAGCAGTTGGAAGAAATTCAGTGTATTTTTGTTTGGGTTTTCTATTTAATAGAATCTGGACAAGAAATGGGATTAGATTTCTGAATGCACCACACAGTGTGTATGACACATATACCAGGCTGTTCCAAACCTGCGGTCAGGTGTGAATGTGACCAGGTAAGCGCATGTGAACACTTGTGTCTGTGTACATTGTAAGTGCAAGTGTGCATGAGATTGTATGTGTGCATCTGAGAGAGTGGGTATATCTGTGTGTGCATTATTGGGTGTGTCTGTGATGTCTGTGCAGCTATGTGTACGTGTGTGTGTCTAGAGTATGTGTGTTTGTGACCATATGTCTGTCTAAGTGCATTGGCATCCGCACATACACTGTGTATCCAAGAGTATGTGTGTCTGTGAGTTTGTGTCTGTGTTTGTGCTGACATGTCTAGATGTGTGTGCATATGTATGCATGTGTGTGTGTGTGAGAGAGAGAGAGACTGTGTGTGAGTTTTTAAAAATTAGTTCAAGGGATGCAGGTATCTCTGGCTAGGGCAGCTTTTATTGTCCATCCGTAATTACCCAGAGGATGGTTTAGAGACAACCATTGTTGTGGGTCCGGACTCACATGTAGGCCAGGACAGATGAGAATGACAGATTCCTCTCCCTAAAGGTCATTAATGAACCGGATGGTTTTTCTGTCAATTGACAATGTTACGTCATTTAAAAGGCATTTGGATAGGAAGGGTTTGGCGGGATATGGGCCAAATGCTGGCAAATGGGAATAAATCAGTTTGGAATATCGGGTCTGCATGGACAAATTGAACGGAAGGTCTGTTTCTGTGTTGTACATCTCTATGACTCCATTAGACTCTTATTTCCAGATTATTATTGGATGCAAATTCCACTATCTGCTGTGCCAGGACTTGAACCCAAGTCCCCAGAACACTATCTGGGTCTCCAGTTCGATAATACCACTCGGCTATTGTCTACCCTCGGCGGGGGGGGGTGTGGGCATGTGAGAGACACTGTGCCTGTTGGTGACTGAGCCCCAGATGGAATCTGGCATTTTACTGGAGGAAATGGTTTAGCAGGAAGTGAATGAGAAGAACAACATCATTTATTTTGTTTTTAAGGCACAGTTTGAGTGATAGTTAAATCGAACTTGTCAGAAAGTTCGAACTTGTCTCTTTCAGCTTTTGCTGGGAGTTTGTAGACTCGGAGTTCTGACACACTCTGTTCCACTGATTGGCTTTTTAACAGAGTCTTTTTAGTCAGGTCACTGTGAAATGTTCAACTGGACAGTGACTGGGGCAGGAACCCTGACCCGGGGAGAAATCCCTATAGCCTAACGTTTCCAGCTTTGTCTGTGAGGGTGGGATCAGACTGCGATGCCTATTGTGGTTGAATAAGCAGACATACAGGAGATAGTGATTCCTGAAGAAGGGCTTATGCCTGAAACGTCGATTCTCCTGTTCCCTGGATGCTGCCTGACCTGCTGCGCTTTTCCAGCAACACATTTTCAGCGCTAAGCAGACATACACTTTGGAATACATTCCACTGACCAGCTTGGACACTGTGCACTGTATGACTGATGTCCGTGTAGCCCCCCCATGCCTGACCTGCAGGACTGACCATGGTCCATTCCAGGCCTGCAGTGAGGTGGAGCCCCTGACCCTGAATGCTGAGTGAGTGTCTGAAACTGCCCAAGCTCCTGCATTGAGATTGAATGATCCCAGTGATTGAGTGTAGCAGGACTGACAGGCTATTTCCCATCACCACATTGTAGAAGAGATGGGAAGATGATGGGGAGAGTGGGGAAGCAATTTACAAGAACAGTTCAGGGATGAGGACCTTCAATGAGGGGGATCAATTGAAGAAGTGGGTCTGTTCTCCCTGGAGGGGAAAGGGTGAGCAGGAGACCAGGTAGAGGTTTTCAAATTCATGTTCAGGCTAGACAGAGTAGCAAGGGAGAAGCTGTTCCTACCCGTAAAAAGAAAAGGAACAAGAGGGGATTGATTTAAGGTGATGTGCAAATGAAGGTGATGTGAGAAAGGAATGTATTCACACAGCGAGTAGCTAGGATCTGGAATGCACTGGAAATGTGGTGGAGGCAGGGTCAATTGTAGCAAACAGGAGAGTTATTTGGAAGGTCTTGGGGAAAATGCAGGTGATCGGTGTTAGGTCATGGTGCTCATTTCAAAAGTCAGTGTAGACTCAATGACCTCCCTCTGTGCTGGGAGAATCCTGGAATTGGGAAGCGGGGCCATTTGCTTGCTGGATGTTGCAGTGTGTTAGCTGTGAAAGCTGCTGGTACATGGGGTAGGTGTGAGATTGACACAGCACAGCGCCATACACTGACATGTCCACCCCCTTGACTGGTGCCTGGTGACTGGTGACACGTGACTGGTATGATAAGTTACTTGGTTTTGTGTCTGCACGGAACAGCAAGGCTCGACAGCAGGACTGAGAGCCTGGACGGTGCAGCTGAGTGGGCAATGCAGCAGAAGGTAAAGCAAAGATAAAGTGAGCACTGAAGGGGGCACAAAGGGACAACACTAATCTATGAGCTGGGTGTCCCTCCCTGCCCCCAGACTCTCCCCTGTCAGAGTGTTGCAAGGGGAGGTGTCGGTGTGTCCCAGGGTGCAGCATTACAGCACAGAACCACACGGCCAGGGGCTCAGAGACATGCCATGATGATGTGGTGAGGCTGGTACGTATCAAATGCCAAGGTATGTGGATGTGGGGTGTGTAGCGTCGCTGTCCGTGGAGTGTACCCGGAGATGTTGGTGCCTGGTGTTCAAGACAGAGCTCTGGGACAGTAAGGGGCTGGCTGGTGTCACCTGCTCGTACTTTCATGCCACGAATTCTTGCGTCTAGTTCCTATCCTGTGGCTGGGAGAATGGGCACATGCAAATAAATGAAGTGAGATTATGGAATAAGGAGACTGTTAACGAGTGTGAATCTGGGTTAATAGGCTGTTGCTGTTCCGTCTTAATCCAATGTCTAATCCTTTGATGGAAAATGGGACTTATGGCCTCAACATCAACACCTGAAGAGCTCACCCTAGTTTCTGTGATCTCTCCCCAAAGTCCATGTTGTCCAGGGGCTGGGAGGATTTTACTGTGACTCTGGAATTCTGCTAACACCTTTGAAAAGTCCCTCAGTGGCCGTCCACCTTCAGCCCTGAGTGCTGCCCTGAGACAGGTTGAGCCTGAGACCGATCTCAATGATAACGGGTGTGGTTGTTTTGTCAGTCTTCAGCAGTAATGGGTCGAATTAAACTCCCGTTACTGGGATGTTCAGGGAGTGAAAGAAAATGGATGTCTCCAGCTAACCCTTCTCACTCAATTCAAGTGCCTTGGTTTTCAGTGTGGGTTGATTTTATTGCTAGATATTGATTTTTCAATATTTGCATTACCCCTGGGAGAGTAGGGAAACAACATATTTTTCATAACCCAGAGAATTATTTTTAAAGAACTGAATTAAACTTTCTGCTTCCCATTTTACTACAATCAGTTATTAAATGGAAACTAAATTTAATACAATGCATTTTGCAGTACACCAGTTACTATGGCAACAGTCCATCAGGCACTCCAGTTACTATGACAACAGCCATCAAGCACCTCCAGTTACCATGACAATAGCCCATCAGGAACTCTTATTATCATGACAACAGCCTGTCTTGACAATAGGATCCATAAGGATGTAAACTTCAGTGGAGATGGTTGAGAGGAGGTTTCTTGGGTTGATCCTGGGTTGAGTGGGTTGTTGATGAGGGAAGGTTGGACAGATCGGGGCCTGTTCCCACTGGAGTTTAGAGAGTGAGGGGAGACCTGATCAAAAGGTGTCAGATTCTGAATGGTCCTCACAAGGGGGATGTGGGAAGGATGTTCCCTCTTGTGGAATCAGGGGCTACTGTTGTAAAATTCAGGATTGTGTTTTCAGGACAGAGATGAGGAGAACTTTTATCTCTCAGAGGGTTGTGAGACTTTGGAACTCTGTCTCAGTAGGTAGTGCAGAATTGAGGGTTACTAGTGAAGAGGAGGGGAGAGGGGAAGGTGGAATCCAAAACACAATTAAATGGAGAATGATTCACTACCACACTCTTAATCCCTTTCAGCAGAGCCAGCTGGAAAGAGCCTGGTTTGTGCTCTAATGGTATTGGACAGTTTGGTATCACCCTCTCACCACCACTACAAGACTGGGCCTGTTGAGTGACACAATGCCAGTGGCTTCCTGAATGCTGGTCCTTACTGGTCGATCTCGGGGGTCAGTCAGAGTTAGAGATCCTGCTGTTGCCCCCTCCAGCACATCGAATGGCAACGTGACAGCCTGTGTGAACCCCACACCCTCACAAATGGACAGCAGGGAAACCTGTCCAACACAGTATCCACATTTCACAGTTTATCACTGTACTGATAAACACTTACCTTGAATCTCTTTATCACCCTTGAACCATCGAATGTTAGCAGCTGGTTTACTACCAACTGTGGTACACGTCAGATCCACTAAGTCTCCTTCATTAACTGGCCCTTTAAAACCACTTATTACAGGGGTCTGAGGAACTCCTGCAAGAGAATCAAAGAGTCCTATTATACTCTCGCAAAGCTGTTAACAGCCCTGTGTACTAACAAGTGAACACCAGCAGCTGCAGTAAGAGAGGTGCTGGGGTCATGGTGATGTCACTGGTCTCTGGCTCTGCGAGAACAGGTCCCAACCCATCCAGTGAAGTTTCATTTCCATTCACACTGAGCCAGTCACAGCTATGAGGCTGGGAAATTGTCATTTGGAACTGTGGTCCGGGCAATGGATCACAGGAGTTTTGTGGTGATGTGGTGGTGTCCCTGCCTCTGAACCAGGAGACTCAGCTTCAACAGAGGCAAGACATGGTGGCTCAGTGGTTAGCACTGCTGCCTCACAGCACCAGGGACCCGGGTTTGATTCCAGCCTCGGGCGACTGACTGTGTGGAGTTTGCACATTCTCCCCGTGTCTGCGTGGGTTTCCTCCGGGTGCTCCGGTTTCCTCCCACAGTCCAAAGATGTGCAGGTCAGGTGAATTGGCCATGCTAAATTGCCCGTAGTGTGAGGTGCATTAATGAGTCTGGGTGGGTTACTCTTCAGAGGGTCAGTGTGGACTTTTTGGGCCGAAGGGCCTGTTTCCACACTGCAGGGAATCGAATCTAACTCTCCCCCTGCACCAGTCATGCATCAAAACACAACTGAAGGGGTTAATTAAAGTAATGGCTCGGAGCTGCCTGAAATGATGGTGAAGCAGCAGCAATCGTTGGAAAGATGATTTCAGGTGAACCATTTGCAGGGGGAGTGGGACTGAAGGGACAACTTTTACAAAAGCCAGCACAGACACAATGGGCCAAATGGTTGATGCAGTGAGTTTAATTAGTTTGATTTGCAGCCAATTAATTGGAAAACTGTTTTACACACTGGCTGCAGCCTGTACCTCAGTATTTATGTGTTCTAAGGTGCAGCTGGTAGTTTTAAAACGGTGTTGGGTTGGCTTAATTTTTAAAATCTGCTGCTTGAGTGAGAATTAGTGCCTTTCCTTCAAACTGCTGTCACCTTTAATTAAAATTGCAGAATAGACAAAAGAAACTAAATAAAAAGGAGGTGTTGCTTGAATGCTGAAAGCTGCGTGCACCCCAGTGTGGGACATGGAACAAGTTACAAACCCAGGGCCTGGACACTGACAAATACATAACAGAATCTCCTGACCCAATCATCCTGTCCTTCACACTGCCATCACTCCACAGTAGGGGCCCAAAAATGCAAACTGAGCTCTCCCCACAACTCCACGTCCTGAAAACTCCTCATCCCCACC
>NC_057721.1:84517283-84523136 GCF_004010195.1 Chiloscyllium plagiosum | reverse complement strand
CCTTGAACTCACCCCATCCTCTCACACATACCCCTCTCCCCACTCCTCTCCCTACCCCTTGTCCTCACCCACTCACCCCACCCACCCCCATCCCTTCACCCCACAAACTGAATGTTGCCGCTGGGAGCATGAGAGGGTCCATGCTGCCCCTCGCTCTGTGAGGGAAAGGAGGGGTGTTCAGCCCTGGGATCGGCGTTACCTGTAATTCCTCCCACAGACTGACTGTGTTGTGCAGTTTGTCATGACTGGAATGATGTAGGGGGATGTTTAAACACGCTGTGACATTGGCAAAGGGGTGTGAGTACACACCAGGCGGTTATTCCGAGCTGAACAATAAATGCTGTCATGTCAGAGCCACTATTGTCACAAACTGAGAAATAATAAAGAACTGTTTAATCCACAACAACAATATGGTGCATTTATATACCAACTTAATAAAAGATCACAATGAGTTTTTCAGCAGCTTTCTAAATTCAGAATCTACCCCCACTGTGGAGGAGAAGAGTGAGATCGTGGGGTGGAGATGGGTGGGATGTTATTCCAGAGCTATGAGGGAATGTAACACAATGCAGAGCTTCCACAAATGCAGGGTTAGAGGTCAGCATGCTCAACAGCACAGGATGCCAGGGCTGCAGGAGACACCAGAAGGAGGGAATAAAGACTGAACAAGTAATGAGGAGTTTTCTGATCTGATGTCAGTGTTGTAGGAAATTATAGAGTTGTGTAGCACAGAAACAGACCCTTCGGTCCAACTTGTCCCCGCCGACCAGATATCCCAATCTGACCTACTCCCTTGAAACCCTTCCTATTCATATACCCATCCACAAGCCTTTTAAATGCTGTAATTGAACCCACCTCCACCACTCCCTCCAGCAGCTCATGCCACACTAGAGAATTTACTAGAACTAGGGGGCATAGTCTCAAAATCAGGGGGATCAGATCTAGGACTGAGCTGAGGAAGATCTTCTCCACCGTGAATGATTATGAATCTGTGGAAGTCCCTGCCCAGGGAAGTAGTTGAGGCTTCCTCGTTGAATGTCTTTAAGCCATAGATAGACTTTTGAACAGTAAAGGAATTCAGGGTTATACGGGGTAGACCATTTAGGACAGAGATGAGGAGAAACTTCTTCACCCAGAGAGTGGTGGCTGTGTGGAATGCTCTGCCCCAGAGGGCAGTGGAGGCCCAGTCTCTGGATTCATTTAAGAAAGAGTTGGATAGAGCTCTCAAAGATAGTGGAATCAAGGGTTATGGAGATAAGGCAGGAACAGGATACTGATTCAGGATGATCAGCCATGATCATATTGAATGGCGGTGCAGGCTCGAAGGGCAGAATGGCCTACTCCTGCACCTATTGTCTATTGTTTATTGTCTTATAGTGAGAGGGTGAGTAAGTGGAGCTGAGGTCATGACAGAACAGGCTCGAAGGGCCAGATGGCCTACTCCTGCTCCTGGTTCTTATGTTCTTATACATGCACCATCCTCTGCGTGAAAACACTGCTCCTCAAGTACCTCTTAAATCTCTCCCCTCTCACCCTAAACTTATACTCTCTAGTTCTGGACTCCCCCACCCCAGGGAAGAGACTTAGTCTGTTTATCCTTTCTGTGCCCCTCATGATTTTATGAAACTCCATTAGGTCACTCCTCAGCCTCCAACGCTCCAGAGAAAATAGCCCTCGTCTATTCAGCCTCTCCCTATAGCTCAAACCCTCCAACCCTGGTAACATTCTTGGAAATCTTTTCTGAACCCTCTCGAGTTTCACAACATCTTGCCTAGAGCAGGGAGCCCAGAATTGAAAGCAGTATATCAGAAGTGGCCTCACTAATGTCCTGTACAGCTGCAACATGACCTCTCAACTACTGTACTAATCAAAGGTTATTACAGAATATAAAAGCTGGCTGACAGAGGACAGAGAGCCAATGAAAATGGGTCTGATCAGGTTGGCAAGATATAGTGAGTGGTGTGTTACACGGATTGGTGCGAGGACCTCGATTGTTTATAATTGATATGAATGACTTGGATGAAGGGATGGAAGGTATATGCCAACGTAGATAATGAGACAAAGATAGGTACAAAAGTAAGGCCTGAGGAGGACACGAAGGGGTTAAAAAGGATATTGACAGATTAAATGACTGGGAAAATAAATTCTAAATGGAGTACAAAGTGGGATGTTGTTGATTTTAGCTGGTGGAATATAAAAAAAGCAGATTATCTAAATAGAAAGTTATTACAGAGCTCTGAGATACAGAAGGATCTGTGTGTCCTTGTGCATGAATTACAAAACACCAGAGTGCAGGTACACCAAGTAATCAGGAAAGCTCACAGAACATTATCATTTCTTGTAAATTGGACTGACTCCAAGCGCTTCAGTTAAAAATCACACAACACCAAGTTCTAGTCCAATAGGTTTATTTGGAAGCACAAGCTTTCGGAGCGCTGCACCTTCAGGTAGCTGTGGAACAGGAGCTACCTGATGAAGGAGCAGTGCTCTGAAAGCTAGTGCTTCCAAATAAACCTGTTGGACTGTAACCTGGTGTTGTGTGATTTTGAACTTTGTCCAGCCCAGTCCAACACCGGCTCCTCCACATCATACTTCAGTTACACAGGGTAGTGGTAGGACCTCACCTTGAGCACTGTGTACAGTACTGGGCATCACATTTAAGGAAGGATGCCAATGTGTTGGAAGTTGTTCAGAAGAAGTTTACTGGACTAAAACCCAGAACAGGCAGGTTGTCTTGTGAGGAAATCTTGGATAGGCTCAGCTTGTATCCACTGGAGTTTAGGGAGGTAAGCAGTGACTTGTTAAAACATATCAGATCATGAGGGAAGTTGACCAAGGGGATGTGGAAATGATTCTCTTTTGGGAGAATCGAGACCTAGAGCGTCACTGTTTAAAGATCAAGGGTTGCTCATTTAAAACAGAGATGAGGAGAGTACTTTTTCTGAATCTTTGGAACTCTCTGCCTGAAATGGAATCCTTGAATATTTAGAAGCCAGAGCTAGACAGACCCTTGTTCAGTAATTTGAGGGAGTAGGGTGTAAGGTTGGGGGAATTTTCCAATCTGTATGCCTTGAAAACAAAAGTTCAGGCCAATATATCCCAGGAGTCTGCCTTAGGATTCTGGCATTTTCAAACCAATATTAACCATGTGTAGAAATGGCCTGGCCTTGTGTGCAGAGGGCAAAGTCTCAACGCTGGGAGAACAATAGGACATGGAAATCTGCTGAACAAAATGGATTGATATAGTGATAGACTTCAGGAAGGCAGACAACAGACTGATGAAATAGACCCAGATGGAAGATGTGATTTAATGGACAGAAGTGTAAAATAATTCTTTTTGTTTGGAGAATGAGTAGAGACAATAAAAATAAAGTGGTACAATTGTAAAGGGAATGCAGGAACACAATGCTTCAGGGATGTGTATACACAAGCCTTTGGCTGGAGAAGTTGAGTAGGCGGTAAAAATAAGAAAAGCTGCGCATTGTAAATTGATGGAGAGGATACAAAAGCAAGAAAATGATGTGAAAGCTTCCATCCCAGCTGGGGTATTGTCTTCAATCCTGGAACCACAAGAGGAAGGAGGCCTTGGAGAGGCTGTGTGGGAAATTGACCAGAATGGGATTGGGGAAGAGAGAGATCAGTTACTGTGGAGAGAACAGAAAAACTGCAATTGTTTTCCGTAGAGCAGAGATAGATAAGTAGAGATTTGATAGGGGAGTTGAAAATCATGAAAGGGCTCTAGTGGGCATGGTTTCTGTTGTTTCCATTCTTTCCAAGGGCAGAAGAGTTGATGTTCCAAGAAAAGAGTTTGAGGATAACTGGAAGACGAACCCGATCAGATCGAGGAGTTTTTGGGCTTTTGTGGAGAGTGCTGCCTGGAAGGAGATTCAAGGAGAATCTTCAAAAGAGAATTGGATAAAGATAATTTGAAGGATAAAGTGTGTGGGAACAGAGCTGTGGAGTGAAATGAATTGGATTGCTCTCCCAGGGTAGAGACTGTTTTGGAGGCAGGAGGGAGTGGAATTTAGGAACATGATCTCAAAGTTAGGCCTTTTTAATCCTTGGGAGTGTGGTGCTGGAAAAGCACAGCAGGTCAGCAGCATTCGAGAAGCAGGAAAATCAATGTTTCAGGCCAGAGCCCTTCATCAGGAATGAGGCTAGGAGCCTCTGAGGGGGGCGGGGAGAGATAAATGGGAGGAGGGGGTGGGGCTGGGGGAAAGGTAGTTGAGAGTACAATAGGTGGATATCACCTTTAAGGAGAAAGTGAGGACTGCAGATGCTGGAGATCAGAGCTGAAAATGTGTTGCTGGAAAAGCGCAGCAGGTCAGGCAGCATCCAGGGAACAGGAGAATCACCTTTACCCTAACTCCACCCTCCCCTCTGGCCTATCACCTTTACTCCCACCTCCATCCACCTATTGCACTCTCAGCTACCTTCCCCCCATCCCCACCTCCCTCCCATTTATCTCTCCAGCCCGGAGGCTCCCAGCCTCATTCCTGATGAAGGGCTCCTGCCCAAAACATTGATTCTCCTGCTCCTTGGATGCTGCCTGACCTGCTGTGCCTTTCCAGCACCACACTCTCGACTCTGATCTCCAGCATCTGCAGTCCTCACTGTCACCTTTTTAATCCTTGGTCCTACTCTCCTCTCTGGCTCATTTATAGTTGACTTAACGCCCTGTTCTTGAGCAGCTGGCCCTGAGCCTGACCACTGTCACTAACTGGACCAGAATCTGGGGCTGGGTGGGGGAGACAGTGTAGTGAGGCAGCATACAGAAACCATCAGGGTCTTGACACTCAGACATCTGCCCTTAAAGAGGCACAGGGGGCAAATAGCCATTCTCGCTAACGTGCCAATCTATGATTCTTTGAAAGGAAACTGGACTTCCTTTTAACAGGAGGACTGCAAAAAATGTGAAGGGATGAGGGTTTGGGTATGCAGGGGCTTGGGTCACCTCTTCCTGTGCTGTTATCCAATGGGAACTCTCCTTTATTGTCCCAGACCAAGCAGTGGTTTCTAATGTTAGTGTCAGCCTCACCTTGAGATGATACTCCTGTGACAGATAATCCTAAAGAAGATTAGTCTCCGTAACTAAGCCTCACAGATAGTGTGGGGACCCTGGTAAATCAGTTAACTCTCCATGTGGACCCCAGTAAACTGGTTAACTCTCTGTATGGGGACCCTGGTAAACTGGTTAATAGTCTGTATGAACGCCAGAAACATGTTGAAGCTTTGTGTGAAACGATCTGATCCTGGACTGTGCCATGCTTTTCCAGCACTCTGTCACTCCCTCAGCAGTAATTTGTTAGATATTGACTGTGTTTAGTCGTGTATCAGAGATAGGTGTAATTAACAAGATAGATCTGTCTGTATGTTTCACTGAAGTAGTAAAATAATTTATTTTTCAAATTGTCACCTTTCAATAAACAGCCCTCTTTCTGTTTGTTTCATTTTTTTCTTGCCACAGGATAATTACATTTTACATATTTCTGTATCAATTGAATGTCACATTTAATTTGTTTTCATTAGATGTGCACTGTCCCTTAATCTAGACCGAAGTAAATTACATTTACCAGTAGCCAATTCAAGCTTATAATTTACCTTAAGCAGGGTATCAGAGGGTTTTTTGGCTGATTCCGAACTGAAGGTTCGAGAAGACAGATGCTTCTGTGGCCAGCAGAGAAAAAAGGGTTTTTTTGATTCCGAACTGAAGGTTCGAGAAGACAGATGCTTCTGTGGCCAGCAGAGAAAAATCAGAATGGTGTGTTGTTTCCCTGGTGCCAGGATCAAGGATGTCTCAGAGAGGGTGCAGAATGTTCTCACGGGGGAGAGGGACCAGAAAGAGGTCATTGT
>NC_057721.1:84504197-84513991 GCF_004010195.1 Chiloscyllium plagiosum | reverse complement strand
GCATTTGGATGGGTTTATGAATAGGAAGGGTTTGGAGGGATATGGGCCAGGTGCTGGCAGGTGGGACTAGATTGGGTTGGGATATCTGGTCAGCATGGACGGGTTGGACCGAAGGGTCTGTTTCCATGCTGTACATCTCTATGACTTTATGACTGTAATTCATGTCAGTGCACGATAAACATTACATCGCAGTGTGGATAAGTAACTGCACTGGAGCTTCTCAGTGCAGCTTAATAGGTTTTTTAATTGCAAAAAGACAAGAGCTACATCTTTGTGTTCCGAAGCCACTTTCCAGGTTTGGTTCACTGGGAACAGAGGGGAATGGACAATGACTGATCCCTCAGAATGCTACCAATCAATTCAGTTCAAGGTAATATACTGTGCAGAGATTCCCAGCTTTGAGCTGACCGACAGGAGAGGAATGACCCTTTCTGAGGTTGAGACACAGGACCCCCTCCTCACATGGTCACATCACTTTGTATCCATCAGCTAGATTTATTGAGATAGAGCAAGGTACAGCTTGGGAACTGCTTTAAACTGGTTCTTCTACAGGATCTGGTTAGTGTTTCATTTAGCTCCAGGATGTGCACAGACGTCTTCAGTGGGACAGAAGGAGCGCTGCTCTGTCGGAGGGGTCATTTTTCACGTTTAAACTGTTGGCCTCCTCAAGTGGATGTCAAAGATTCACAGATCCTAAAGGAGAGCCAGGGAGTTTTGCTCAGTGTCCAATTTACCCCTCAGGTAAAGTCAGAAACAAAAACAGGATCTGGTTTTAATCACATTGCTCTCTGTGGGAACACGCTGTGCACAATTGGGTAGCTTAGTTTCCTACATTATAGCAGTGGCCACACTTCAACAAGGACATCATTGATCATGAAGCATTTTCAGACACCAGCCAGTCAGAGAAAACCCCCAAATATTTGGGGATAGACATAACAAAACTGTTTTCAATCATGGGAAACTCCACCAATATGAGGTCGTTACTGCTAAATCGAAAAGGGATTTTGGGGAAACTCTTCTCCAGCCAGAGTAATGAAGTGTATGGAGTTTGCTATCACAGGGAGTCACTGAGATGAATCGTGGGGATCTGGATAAACAGGGATTTGAGGAAGAAAGCAACAGATGGACTTGATTGTGAGGTGAGATGAGGGAGGGCCAGGAGGAGGCTGGTATGAGATAGAAACCGCGGCACACAGGTGCACAGTGTGTTGCTGTGGGCTGTGATTGTGTACGTCAATGGCTGGTAATACTCACCGAGCACAATGAGAAAGGCTTTGGCCGTCTTCACAGGCATGGTGAACAGAGAACATGTGTATTGCCCTTCATCTGACAGAGTCACATCACTGATGTTGATGCTCAGTTCATGCCATGAGGATCGGACCAGCTCAATCCGATTATCCCTCAGAGCTGCAAGAAACACGGGAGACAAAATAACTATTTGTTGTGTTTAGACAAATTAATTAGCAAGAATAACAAATAATAAAGATCCTATTTTTCCTAAACTGCTGAGAAAGTTGACCTTATTGTGCAGTGTCAGTTTGTAACACAGATTAAGGAATTAATTTGTATGCTCACAGCACCAGCTCCTCTCAGGCAGCTGCTGTCATTGGAATTATGGAAAGGTATTCTCAGTCTTTCTAGTGACAAAGGTCGATTAAAATTGATCATTAATCTGAACATTGCTGCTATCACAATGAGGCCTTTTTTATTCACTATTTCTGGAATAATAGCCACTGTTAATCCATCAACTCCCCCCTGACACAAGCAGCTTTAGACAGAATGTTCTTACTTTGACTATTGCTTCATGAATTGATGTCCAAAATAATACGCTTTCCCTTCCTTGGCCCAAGCAGCCACATTTCCCAGGCACAGGCAAATGTTTTAGGAGGGAGTTGACCAATGCTGTCCGATAGAAACCATGGCCTAAAGTCAGTGTGGGTCCATCTCCCTTTATCTCTGGCCTTTGTACAATGGTGCTCTCTCATTGGAAGAGCATGGCTACAGCCAGCACACTTTCCAAGTTGCCTGCAGCTACAAGGGGCTGGAATGCATAGTTAACATTTTAATGTGAACACTTTACTTTATAAACGCACTATGTACTGTTTGTCTTAGATAGAGTCATAGAGAGGTACAGCATGGAAACAGACCCTTCGGTTCAACTTGTCCGTGCCGACCAGATATGCTACGTTAATCTAGACCCATTTGCCAGCATCTGGCCCATATCCCTCCAAACCCTTCCTATTCATATACCCATCCAGATGCCTCTTAAATGTTGCAATTGTACCAGCCTCCACCACATCCTCTGGCAGCTCATTCATACCCGTACTACACTCTGCGTGAAAACGTTGCCCCTTAGGTCCCTTTTAAATTTTTCCCCTCTCACCCTAAACATATGCCTCTAGTTCTGGACTCCCTCACTCTAGGGAAAAGACTTTGTCTATTTACCCTATCCATGCCCCTCATAATTTTATAAACCTCTATAAGGTCACTCCCTCAGCCTCCGACGCTCCAGCCTGTTCAGCTTCTCCCTATAGCTCAGATCCTCCAACCCTGTCAACATCCTTGTAAATCTTTTCTGAACCTTTTCAAGTTTCACAACATCTTTCCAATAGGAAGGAGACCAGAATTGCACGCAGTATTCCAACAGTGGCCTAACCAATGTCCTGTACAGCTGCAACATGACCTCCCAACTCCTGTACTCAATGGTTTGTGTGCCTTTAAAACAGGGAACACTTGTTTCAATTTGCAAAATGGTAATAGAACCTATCAAAAAGGAAATTAAACCAAAGATACTGGATTTATAATGCACCCCAATCACAGGAGGGGCCTATTGCTGATGGACACCCCCTTACTCCCTCTCTATGGGAATGCATCGAACAGAAAAGGGGCAGAAGAGAAACCTGATCATCAATTTCTTAACGTGACAATTAATAAACATTCTGAATATGGTCATTAACCTCAAATGACAAGGACAGGTGGAGTCAGCAGATCATAAAACATACAGTGCCCTCAGCTGTGTTCAGAGGGACATGGGCTACAGAGCAGGGAGGTGATATCGACCTTCTCCAACATCCTTGTTCAACCTCCCCTGGAATATTGGGTTGAGTTGTGGACACTATTATAGGAGAGATGCAACTGCATCAGGAAGAAAGAGCAGCAGTGATTTACAAGACTGGTTCCAGGGTTGATGAACTTCAGTGATGAGGATAGATTGAAGAGTTTGGGACAGTTCTTCCTGGAGAGGAGGAGGCAGAGAGGAGGTCTGATAGAGCTTTTCAAATTCAAGATCATGGGCTGGACAGAGTAGATCAGGAAAAGCTGTTCCCACTCATAAACGATCAAAAGCAAGTGGGGCATAAATCATAGGATCCCTATTGTGTGGAAACAGGATGTTGGCCCCAACATGTCCACCCAGACCCATTTTCTTACTACTCGACATTTACCCCTGATGAATGCACCTTAACTGGCACATCCCTGAACACTCTGGGTAATTTAGCATGGCCAATCCACCCTAACCTGCGCATCTTTGTGACAGTGGGAGGAAACCCACATAGACACGGGGAGAATGTGCAAACTCCTCACAGACAGTCACCTGAGGCTGGAATCGAACCCAGGTCCCTGGTGCTGTGAGGCAGCAGTGCTAACCACTGAGCCAGCGTGCCGCCCATATAAAGTGATGTGTAAAAAGCTTTTTCACCCAGCAAGCTTAGGGCCTGGAATGTGTTGCCTGGAGGTGTGGTGGAGGCAGGTTCCATTGAAGCGTTCAAGAGGGGCACTGGATGGTTATTGGGATAGAAATGGTATGTGGGGAATGGGGAAAGACAGGAGATTGACAGAAAATAATCAACAAGGTGGGAGGTGAGGGTCACCACTAGTGTCCCTGCTACTGATCTACGGGAAGTGCACCCAACTCCAGCTCCTCGAAAACCACATTAGGGAATTGGAGCTGGTGCTGGATGAACTTCTGATCATCCGGGACGCTGAGGGGGTTATTGAGAGGAGTTACAGGGAGATAGTCACACCTCAGGTACAGGAAAAAGGTAGATAGGTTACTGTCAGAGGATGGATAAGGAACCGGCAGACAGTGCAGAGATCCCCTGTGGCTGTTCCCCACAATAACAAGTATATTGCTTTGGATATTTTTGGGGGAGGGGGAGCTTACCTGGGATAAGCCATGGGGCACTGCTCTCTGGCACAGTGTCTGTCCCTGTTGCTCAGAAGGGAAGCGGGGGAGAGGAGCAGAGCATTAGTCATTAGGGATTCCATAGATAGGGGGACAGATGGAAGATTCTGTGGGAATGAGAGAGTCTCACCATTGGTGTGTTTCCTCCCAGGTGCCAGGGTTTGTGATGTCTCTGATTGTGTTTTTGGGATCTTTGAGGGGGAGGGGAAGCAGCCCCAAGTCATGGTCCACCAAGAGGCACCAATGATATAGATAGGAAGAGAGGTGGGGATTCAAGGCAGAGCTAGGGTGGAAGCTTAGAGCTAGAACAGAGTTGTTATTTCTGGTTCGTTGCCCATACCATGTGCTAGCGAGATAAGGAATAGGGAGAGAGAGAGAGAGCAGTTGAACACATGACTGCAAGGATGGTGCAGGAGGGAGGGTTTTGGATTCCTGGATAATTGGAGCTGATTCTGGAGAAGGTGGGATCTCTACAAACAGGATGGTCTACACCTGAACAGAGGGGTACCAATATCCTGGGGTGGGAAATTTGCTAATGCCCTTCGGGAGGGTTTAAATAATTCAGCAGGGGGGATGGGAACCTGAATTGTAGTTCGAGTGTACAGGAGGTTGAGAGGAGTGAGGTCAGAAATTAGGTTTCAATGTTGTAAGAAGGCACTGGCAAGCAAGACATTGGTTTGAAGTGTGTCTACCTCAATACCAGGAGCATCTGGAATAAAGTGGGTATACTTGGAGCGTGGATTGGTACCTGGGACTTCGATGTTGTGGTCATTTCGGAGACTTGGATAGAGCAGGGACAGGAATCGTTGTTGTAGATTCCAGGATTTAGATGTTTAAATAAGAACAGAGAAGGTGGTAAAAGAGGGAACGTGTGGCATTGTTAGTCAAAGACAGTATTACGATGGCAGAAAGGATGTTTGAGGACTCATCCAGGGAGGTAGTATGGGCTGAGGTTAGAAACAGGAAAGGAGAGGTCACCCTGTTGGGAGCTTTCTCTGAATAGTTCCAGAGATGTTGAGGAAGGGATAGTAAAGATGATTCTCAATAGGAATGTGAGTAACAGGGTAGTTGCTATGGGGTCTTTAACTTTCCAAATATTGACTGGGAATACTATACTATAATACTATACTTTAGATAGGTCAATTTTTGTCCAATGTGTGCAGGAGAGTTTCCTGACACAGTATGTAGATAAGGGGCAAGGTCACATTGGATTTGGTACATTGTAATGAACCCGGCCAGGTGTTAGATTTGAGGTAGGTGAGCACTTTGGTGATAGTGACCACAATTCGGTTATGTTTACTTTAGTGATGAAAGGGATAGGTATGTAGCGCAGGGCAAGAGTTATAGCTGGGGAAAGGTAATTATGATGTGATTAGGCAAGATTTAGGATGCATGGGATGGGGAAGGAAACTGCAGGGGATGGGCTTAATTGAAACGTGGATCTTATTCAAGGAACAGCTACTGCGTGTCCTTGATAAGTACGTACCGGACAGGCAGGGAGGAAGTTGTCGAGAGAGGGAGTCTAAGTGGTTTATTAAGGAATTTGAATCTCTTGTCGAGAAGAACAAGAAAGTTTATGTTAGGGTGAGATGTGATGGCTCAGTTAGGGAGCTTGAGAGTTACATGTTAGCCAGGAAAGACCGGAAGAGAGCACGAAGATGAGCCAGGAGGGGACATGAGAAGTCGTTGGCAAATAGGATCAACAAAAACCCTAAGGCTTTTATAGATATATCAGGAATAAATGAATGACTAGAGAAAGATTAGGTAAAAACAATGGCTGCAGATGCTGGAAACCAGATTCTGGATTAGTGGTGCTGGAAGAGCACAGCAGTTCAGGCAGCATCAGATTAGGGCCAGTCAAGGATAACCGTGGGAAGTTTTGCATGGAGACAGAGGAGACAGAAGAAGCTCTAAATGAATATTTTTTGTCAGTATTCACACTGGAAAAAGACAATGTTGTCAAGGAGAATACTGAGACACAGGCTATGAGACTATCTGGGATTGAGGTTCACAAGGAGGAGGTGTGAGCAATTCTGGAAATTGTAAAAATAGATAAGTTCCCTGGGCCAGATAGGATTTATCCTAGGATTCTCTGGGAAGCCAGGGAGGAGATTGTGGAGCCTTTGGCTTTGATCTTTATGCCATCATTGTCTACAGGAATAGTGTCAGAAAACTAGAGGATAGCAAATATTGTCCCCTTGTTCAAGAAGGGGAGTAGAGACAACCCTGGTAATTATAGACCAGTGAGCCTGACTTCAGTTGTTGATAACGTGTTGGGAAAGGTTATAAGAGAGAGGATTTATAATCATCTAGAAATGAATGTGTGTTGATTAGGGATAGTCAATACGGTTTTATGAAGGGTAGGTTGTGCCTCACAAACCTTATTGAGTTCTTTGAGAAGGTGACCAAACAGGTGGATGAGGGTAAAGCGGTTGATGTGGTGTATATGGATTTAAGGAAGGTGGCTGATAAGGTTCCCCACAGTAGGCTATTGCAGAAAATATGGAGGCATGGGATTGAAAGTGATTTAGCGGTTTGGATCAGGAATTGGCTAGCCGAAAGAAGACAGAGAGTGGTGGTTGATGGGAAATGTTCATCCTGGAGTACAGTTACTAGTGGTGTAACGCAAGGACCGGTTTTGGGTCCACTGGTGTTTGTCATTTTTATAAATGACCTGGATGAGGGCATAGAAGGATGGGTTAGTAAATTTGCGTATATACTAAAGTTGGTGGAGTTGCTGATAGTGCCAAAGGATGTTGTAGGTTACAGAGAGACATAGATAATCTGCAGAGCTGGGCTGAGAGGTGGCAAATGGAGTTTAATGCAGAAAAGTGTGAGGTGATTCACTTTGGAAGGAGTAACAGGAATGCAGAGTACTGGGCTAATGGTAAGATTATTGTTAGTGGAGATGAACAGAGTGATTAGATCTTGGTATCCATGCATATAGATCCTTGAAAGTTGCCACCCAGGCTAATGGGGTTGTTAAGAAGGCATACAGTGTGTTAGCTTTTATTAGTGGGGGGATTGAGTTTTGGAACCATGAGGTCATGCTGCGGCTGTACAAAACTCTGGTGCGGCTACACTTAGAATATTGCATGCAGTTCTGGTCACCGCATAACAGGGAGGATGTGGAAGCTTTGGAAAGCATTCAGAGGAGATTTACCAGGATGTTGCCTGGTATGGGCGGAAGGTCTTACGAGGAAAGACTGAGGGACTTGAGGTTGTTTTCGTGAGAGAGAAGGTTGAGAGGTGACTTAATTGAGATATATAAGATAATCAGAGGGTTAGATAGGGTGGACAGGGAGGGCCTTTTTCCTCAGATGATGATGGTTAGCATTGGGGGACATAGCTTTAAATTGAGGGGTGATAGATATAGGACAGATGTCACAGGTAGTTTCTTTACTCAGAGAGTACTAGGGGCGTGGAATACCCTGCCTGCAACAGTAGTAGACTCGCCAACTGTAAGGGCATTTAAATGGTCATAGGATAGACATATGGATGAGAATGGAAAAGTGTGGGTTAGATGGACTTTAGATTGGTTTCACAGGTCGGCACAATATCGAAGGCTGAAGGGCCTGTACTGCACTGTAACGGTCTATCTTCTAGGTGCAGGGACAATGGGCTGAATGGCCTGCACTGTAAAAATTCTGTAATCAGATGTTGCCATGGCAATGATACTGTAACCACAGATGGACATTACAATGTGAGGTTGCTCATGGTTGAAGTTGCTCACATGGTGTAGACTTCCTTCAGAAATCTCATCCTCTATTTGGTAACCCAGGCAACAAAGCACTTGCTATGATTGGCCTGTGCTCCCAGCAGCAAACTATCAGAAAGCTGTGGGGATTTACTTTGGACAAGGAGGCCAGTCAGCACACTGGCTGGCAGGGAGATGGCCAGACCAATCATATCTTTCCTCTTGCTCTGGAGCTGTGTTGGTTACAGCATTGCAAGGACAGAAAGAAATGATTTTTCTGTGTTGTGAGGTTTCTGCCTTTTCAAGCAGTGAGTTCCACATTCCCACCATCCTGCCATCCAAAGGGTTTGAACTTCTGTCATCAGTTTGCTTCACAGGATCAGCAAAACACTCAGTAAAATCTTTACAAACGGACAAACGGGTGACATTCATCAACCCTCCCTGCTAACCCTTGCAGCTGTATAAACCGTTAGTTCAACCACAGTTGGAGTTACTGTGTGCAGGTCTGGTCACAGCATTCTAGGAAGAATGTGGAGGCTTTGGAGAGGGTGAGAAAGAGGTTTACCAGGATGTTGTCTGGATTGGAGAGTATTAGGTATAGGGAGGGGTCGGACAAACTTGGATTGTTTTCACTGGAAAGTTGAAGGTTGAAGGGGGACTGGAGAGAGGTGTATAAAATAATGATAGGTGGATAGGCGGAGTCTGTTTCCCAGAGTGGAAATCTCAAATACTGGAGGGCATAGGTTGAAGGTGACAGGGGGAAAGTTTAAAGGAGATGTGCGAGGCAAGTTTTTTTACATAGAGGGTGGTTGATGTCTGGAACACACTGCAGGGGGAGCTGGGAGAAGCAGATATCATAGCAACGTTTAACAGGCATTTAGACAGACACATGAAAATTCAAAGAATAGAGGGCTATGGACCACATGCAGACCTATGAGATTGGTTTAGAATAGCATCATGGTCAGCACAAACATGGTGGGCTGAAGGGCCTGGTCCTGTGCTGTTCTATATTCTTGGAAAATACAGCCATGTTGGTCAGAGGAAACCGTTCACCAATCCATGCTCTCGGGCCTTGGTTTATCCAAAGCTTTCCAAATGAAGATTTCAACAGTCCCTCACACTGGCTTTGAGAAACGTTCCTACCCCTGAGGGAAAGCAGACTGGCCTGGAGTTACTGAGCCTGTGTCTTTCTCCTGTCAGACAGTGATCACCTTCTCGGCAGCCTGGGAATACAAGAGAGAACGGAAAGATCCCTGTCAGAGTGTCCGCTCTTGCTTCATCCCTGACAATTCGAGGACACACTCCATCTAGTCCTGGACAACCAAATATATTTAGCCCTTTACACTTCTCTATCACCAGACACGTGAAACTCAAGATTTCTCACTCAGATTATTAATTAAGCACAAGGCATTGTTACGTTGGAGAACAATCAATTCAGAGGAGCTTCACTTTATCAATCCGTGCTGTCCCTGTCCCTGAGAGTGTTTGATGGGGGACAGTGTAGAGAGAGCTTTACTCTGTATCTTACCCCACGCTGTCCCTGGGAGTGTTTGATGGGGGACAGTGTAGAGGGACCTTTACTCTGTATCTAACCCCGTGCTGTCCCTGTCCCTGAGAGTGTTTGATGGGGAACAGTGTAGAGAGAGCTTTACTCTGTATCTAACCCCGTGCTGTCCCTGTCCCTGAGAGTGTTTGATGGGGAACAGTGTAGAGAGAGCTTTACTCTGTATCTAACCCCGTGCTGTCCCTGTCCCTGAGAGTGTTTGATGGGGAACAGTGTAGAGAGAGCTTTACTCTGTATCTAACCCCGTGCTGTCCCTGTCCCTGAGAGTGTTTGATGGGGAACAGTGTAGAGAGAGCTTTACTCTGTATCTAACCCCGTGCTGTCCCTGTCCCTGAGAGTGTTTGATGGGG
>NC_057721.1:84497193-84503697 GCF_004010195.1 Chiloscyllium plagiosum | reverse complement strand
CCTGGCAGTGTTTGATGGGTCAGTGTAGAGAGAGCTTTACTCTGTATCTAACCCCGTGCTGTCCCTGTCCTGGGAGTGTTTGATGGGTCAGTGCAGAGGAAGCTTTACTCTGTATCTAACCGCGTGCTGTCCTTGCCCTGGGAGTGTTTGATGGGGACAGTGTAGAGGGAGTCTTACTTGCAGTTTGAAAGAGTAGAGGTAGCTTTAATCAGATTCTAGCCCCATACTGTAACAGATTAAATTGGAACGTTCCCCATCTCAAGCAGAAAGGTCTCTCAGCAGATGTATACCTGAGGGGTGAGTCTGTGGAAATAACTTGAGTGTGTTTAATAAAGGCTATGGTCAAACTGGAATAATCAAAATGCTGCTAAACCTTCCTGCTGAATGTTTAAACAATACCACTGAAACAACGTTTGAAAGTCCCAAGGCTTGTTCAGGAATATAAAAGTTTTAAAAATGAGTTTAATCTTTAAGAGCTTCCTCTTCTATGAGTAATGGGAGACAATGAATTTAAAGTGTTAAAGTTCCGTTTGTGTTGGAGGATCTTTGCTGGAAACATATTGAGTTATTATTTAAACGGTATATCTTCAGCTCCCCTACAAGGTTAATGAGATTCTCCTTTTGAATAGATACTTTTCTATGCCAAACTGCAGCTTTGACCAGTCTTCTTTGGTATCGAGATCTTGTTCCTGTTCAAACATCCCCAGCTATGGGCTGGGCATGAGGGTCTCCAAATCTGAGGCTGTACTGAGGATGTACTGAGACTGTACTGAGGGTGTACTCACACTGTACTGAGACTGTACTGAGGGTGTACTGAGACTGTACTGAGGGTGTACTCACGCTGTACTGAGACTGTACTGAGGGTGTACTGACACTGTACTGAGACTGTACTGAGGGTGTACTGAGGCTGTACTGAGGCTGTACTAAGACTGTACTGAGGCTGTACTGAGGGTGTACTGAGGCTGTACTGAGACTGTACTGAGGGTGTACTGAGGCTGTACTGAGGCTGTACTAAGACTGTAATGAGGCTATACTGAGGGTGTACTGAGGCTGTACTAAGCCTGTACTGAGGGTGTACTGAGACTGTACTGAGGGTGTACTGAGGCTGTACTAAGACTTACTGAGGCTGTACTAAGACTTACTGAGGCTGTACTAAGACTGTACTGAGGCTGTGGTGAGACTGTACTGAGGGTATACTGAGACGGTACTGAGGGTGTACTGAGGCTGTACTGAAACTGTACTGTGACTGTACTGAGAGTGAACTGAGGGTGTACTGAAACTGCACTGAGACTGTACTGAGGGTGTACTGAGGCTGTACTGAGGGTGTACTGAGCTGTACTGACTCTGTACTGAGGGTGTACTGAGGCTGTACTGAGCTGTACTGACTCTGTACTGAGGGTGTACTGAGGCTGTACTGAGGGTGTACTGAGACTGTACTGGAGGTGAACTGAGGGTGTACTGAGGCTGTACTTAGACTGTATTGACGGTGTACTGATTGTACTAAGACTGTACCGAGGCTGTACTGAGACTGTACTGAGGGTGTACTGAGGCTGTTCTGAGGTTGTACTAACACTGTACTGAGGCTGTACTAAGACTGTACTGAGGGTGTACTGAGGATGTACTAAGAGTGTACTGAGGGTGTACTGAGGCTGTACTGAGACTGTACTGAGTGTGTATTGATGGTGTATTGAGGGTGTACTGAGGCTGTACTAAGAGTGTACTGAGACTGTACTGAGACTGTACTGAGGCTGTATTAAGACTGTACTGAGGCTGTACTGAGACTGTACTGTGACTGTACTGAGGGTGTACTAAGGCTGTACTGAGACTGTACTGAGGGTGTACTGAAACTGTACTGAGGCTGTACTGAGGGTGTACTGAGGCTGTACTAAGCCTGTACTGAGGGTGTACTGAGGGTGCACTGAGACTGAACTGAGGGTGTACTGAGGCTGTACTAAGACTTACTGAGGCTGTACTAAGATTATACTGAGGCTGTGGTGTGACTGTACTGAGGTTGTACTGAAACTGTACTGTGACTGTACTGAGACTGTACTGAGGATGTACTGAGCTGTACTGAGGCTGTACTGAGCTGTACTGACTCTGTACTAAGACTGTACTGAGAGTGTACTGAGGGTGTACTGAGGATGTACTAAGAGTGTACTGAGGGTGTACTGAGGCTGTACTGAGACTGTACTGAGTGTGTACTGAGGGTGTATTGAGGGTGTATTGAGGCTGTACTAAGAGTGTACTGAGACTGTACTGAGGCTGTATTAAGACTGTACTGAGGCTGTACTGAGACTGTACTGTGACTGTACTGAGGGTGTACTAAGGCTGTACTGAGACTGTACTGAGGGTGTACTGAAACTGTAGTGAGGCTGTACTGACGGTGTACTGAGGCTGTACTAAGCCTGTACTGAGACTGTACTGAGGGTGTACTGAGGCTGTACTAAGACTTACTGAGACTGTACTAAGACTGTACTATGGCTGTGGTGAGACTGTACTGAGGGTGTACTGAGGTTGTACTGAAACTGTACTGTGACTGTACTGAGACTGTACTGAGGGTGTACTGAAACTGTACTGAGACTGTACTGAGGGTGTACTGAGGCTGTACTGAGGGTGTACTGAGCTGTACTGAGGGTGTACTGAGGCTGTACTGAGGCTGTACTGACTCTGTACTAAGACTGTACTGAGATTTACTCAGGCTGTACCGAGACTGTACTGAGAGTGTACTGAGAGTGTACTGAGGCTGTACTGTGCTGTACTGACTCTGTACTGAGGGTGTACTGAGGCTGTACTGAGACTGTACTGAGGGTGTACTGAGGGTATACTGAGGGTGTACTAAGAGTGTACTGAGGGTGTACTGAGGCTGTACTGAGACTGTACTGAGTGTGTACTGAGGGTGTATTGAGGCTGTACTAAGAGTGTACTGAGACTGTACTGAGGCTGTTTTAAGACTGTACTGAGGCTGTACTGAGACTGTACTGTGACTGTACTGAGGGTGTACTAAGGGACTGTACTGGAGGTGTACTGAGGGTGTACTGAGACTGTACTGGAGGTGTACTGAGGGTGTACTGAGACTGTACTGGAGGTGTACTGAGGGTGTACTGAGACTGTACTGGAGGTGTACTGAGGGTGTACTGAGACTGTACTGGAGGTGTACTGAGGGTGTACTGAGACTGTACTGGAGGTGTACTGAGGGTGTACTGAGACTGTACTGGAGGTGTACTGAGGGTGTACTGAGACTGTATTGACGGTGTACTGAGGGACTGTACTAAGACTGTACTGAGACTGTACTGAGACTGTACTGAGGCTGTACTGAGGCTGTACTGAGGCTGTACTAAGACTGTACTGAGGGTGTATTGAGGATGTACTAAGAGTGTACTGAGGGTGTACTGAGGTTGTACTGAGACTGTACTGAGTGTGTACTGAGGGTGTATTGAGGGTGTACTGAGGCTCTACTAAGAGTGTACTGAGGCTGTACTGAGACCATACTAAGACTGTACTGAGGCTGTACTGAGACTGTACTGAGGGTCTACTGAGGCTGTATTAAGACTGTACTGAGGCTGTACTGAGACTGTACTAAGGGTGTACTAAGGCTGTACTGAGACTGTACTGAGGATGTACTGAGACTGTACTGAGGCTGTACTGAGGATGTACTGAGGCCGTACTAAGCCTGTACTGAGGGTGTACTGAGGCTGTACTGAGACTGTACTGAGGGAGTACTGAGGCTGTACTAAGACTGTACTGAGGCTGTACTAAGACTGTACTGAGGCTGTGGTGAGACTGTACTGAGGGTATACTGTGTCTGTACTTAGGGTGTACTGAGGCTGTACTGAACGTGTACTGTGACTGTACTGAGACTGTACTGAGGCTGTACTAAGACTGTATTGAGGCTGTACTGAGGGTGTACTGAGGCTGTACTAAGACTGTACTGCGGCTGTACTGAGGGTGTACTGAGACTGTACTGAGGATGTACTAAGACTGTTCTGAGGGTGTACTGAGACTGTAGTAAGAGTCTATTGAGACTGTACTGAGGGTGTACTGAGGCTGTACTAAGACTGTACTGCAGCTGTACTGAGGCTGTACTGAGGATGTACTGAGACTGTACTGAGGCTGTACTAAGACTGTACTGAGGGTATACTGAGGCTGTACTGAGACTGTACTAAGACTGTACTGAGGCTGTACTGACTGTGGACTGAGACTGTACTGAGGCTGTACTGTGACTGTATTGAGGGTGTACTGAGGCTGTGCTGAGGCTGTACTAAGACTGTACTGAGGCTGTACTGAGGGTATTCTTAGGCTGTACTAAGGCTGTACTGAGGGTGTACTGAGGCTGTATTGACACTTCACTGAGGGTGTACTGAGACTGTACTAAGACTGTACTGAGGCTGTAGTGAGACTGTACTGAGGGTATACTGAGACTGTATTAAGGCTGTGCTAAGACTGTACTAAGACTGTGCTGAGGCTGTAGTGAGCCTGTACTGAGATTGTACTGAGGGTGTACTGACGCTGTACTGAGACTGTACTGAAGGTGTACTGAGGCTGTGCTGAGCCGTAGTGAGAGTGTTCTGAGGGTGTACTGAGGGTGTTCTGAGGGTGTATACTGAGACTGTACTGAGGGTGTACTGAGATCATTCTGAGGCTGTACTGAGAGTGTACTGAGACTGTACTGAGAGTGTATTGAGACTGTACTGAGAGTGTACTGAGGCTGTGTTGAGGTACACGGTTTGAAACATGAACACAGCAGTGACTGTAGCGCCAAAGGGCAGTGAGCTGACTGTAAACCACAGTGATCCTCTGCACTGCCCAGTGCCTGCTCTCAGTCTCAGACAGCTCAGGTAACGGGGTATTAGCAGCAACCTTCAGCTGTCAGGGCTTGAGCCACAGGAACCAGTTGAACATAGCTCCAACTGATCCGTACCCGGTCTGCCTGAAAAGGCTTTAAAAGCTGGACCCTTGAGGCTGGAGGATGGCAATGCCTTGACCCACCCAGTCAGTCCAAGTAGGCACTCGGAATGATTGGCAAATAACAGCACATGCAGTGCCCTCTAATGGTGACTGGCAGGCAGCTCAATCTCAGCACAGAGAGCCTGTGAAGACACTGACCAGGCTGAGAGAGTGATCTGTGTACCGAAAAGGCCCAATGGACAGGAACTCCATTGGCTGCACTCCAGTGTCCCTGGACTTGGTAAGACCCAATGAGGAGGAAATGTTGGGGAGAGTTCCTGGTCAGTGCCAGAATACAGCCAACCACAGGCTCACAGAGGGGTTGGGCTAGGGACAGGGTTAGGGTTAGCGTTAAAGTCAGGGTTAGGTATAACCTCAGCCTTGGAGAGGTTTAGTGTTAAGGTTGGGGTTAGGGATGGAGTTAGGATTATGGTTAGGCCTTATATAGGGTTACTGCTATATTATGGTTCATGTTCACGTTCGAGTCAAGGTTCTCATAACCCCAGACTTGGAAAGGGTTAGCGTTAGGGTAAAGGTTAGTGTTAGAATCAGTTTAAGACAACCACAGCTTTGGAGAGGGCCTGTGTTAAGATTCGGTTTAGGCTTCGAGTTTGTGGTGGGGTTAGGATATGGTTATGGTTATGGATTGTGTTAGTGTTTGAGTCAAGGTTCTGATAACCACTTGCCTCAGAGAGGTAAGGGTTACAGTCAGGGTTAGCATCACCACTGCCTCAGAGAGGATTTATGAAGAAAATTTCTCCTCACCTCTTTCACATGTTCCTCAATGTTCACCTTTTTGAATAAGCTGCTCATTGCAGGTAACCGGTATCTCATGGCAAGCATTGTATAAGCAGCAGTTTGAACAAGCAGGGATTGATGTTTGGATTGGTGATGAACTATATTCAGAGGCAGCTTTAGTTGGCAACAAGAGGTTGAATAGTCTTTGGACTAGTGACAGGTTATTGATGATAAAGGCCTTTTGTCTGTTACCAACTGTCTGATTGGTTCTCAGGGAACTGAATAACTTGAGGCTGGGAACAGGATACAGAGAGATTTAATCTCCACCAGCTCAGGAGCAGTTTCTCTATTCTCTGCAGTCAAACCCACTTTAAACCTGAGCAAAATGAGTTCATCTTTCCTTCACTGCTTCATGTTAGTGGTGACTCTTACTTGAACAGGTCAGAGACCTTTATCAGTGAACCAGCCACCCGGTGCCTTTTACAAAAAAAAAGGGAGCTCCTGGAGAAAGCCGACACTGTATCCAACATAAAAATCATAAGGGAACATTCTCACATTACGGAACCACTGACTTCACTTCACAAATAACCTAGCTTCTTGTGAGCGTGTGTGTGTGTGCGTGCACGTGTATGTGTATGGTGGGGGGGTGTGAGTGTGTGTGTATAGGTGTGTTTGTATACATGTGTCTGTGTGTCTGTGTCTGTGTGGGTCTATGTGTGTATGTGTGTCTGTGTGGCTATATCTGTGTGGGTGTGTCTATGTGGGTATGCACGCGTGGGTGTGTCTGTGTGGGTGTGTCTGTGTGGCTTTATCTGTGTGGGC
>NC_057721.1:84492679-84495797 GCF_004010195.1 Chiloscyllium plagiosum | reverse complement strand
CGCTCACCTATTGTACTCTATGCTACTTTCTCCCCACCCCCACCAGCTTATCTCTCCACCCTTCAGGCTCTCTGCCTTTATTCCTGATGAAGGGCTTTTGCCCGAAACGTCGATTTTACTGCTCCTCGGATGCTGCCTGAACTGCTGTGCTCTTCCAGCACCACTAATCCAGAATTTAATTAATAGTGTCACATGTTGATGGTTTATAATTATTTCCCTGTAACTAGAATCTAATTTCTGATAATAAACAGTAATGTTTGTTTAATACCGAAACCTGATCCATGCTCCTTATTGACCCCAGTCTGAAAGTTAGGTAAACTGGGGAATTCGATGTAATTATTTCAAAGTCTGTCACTTTTGGGATGAGTTCCCCAGCGTGTTAGCCCAGGTTGCTGTGACACTGACACAGGGTGTGTGCTGCTATTGCTTGCTCATTCCCTCCTTGAGATCTGCCACAGTATCTCCTTCTGTAGCCCAGCGTCAAATTCTAATTGATGTGGCCTTCTGTGAACGCCACACAGAGATGTTTCATTAGGATAAAGATGCTATGTCATTGCAGGTGTTGTTCTGTTGTGAGATGAAGCAGTGAGTGTTGTGAAGCTGCTGAGGGAGCTGGTGAAGACACCAAGAGTCGGTCTCACACATTTGTAACAAGGGAGTGGATGGACACCAGGGACACAGAGCGTCTGTGCCCGCCCTCCTGCCCTGGCAAGCTGCCCACTCTGATTATTACTGCAGCCAGTCCATCAACCAACGGGCATCAGCATCTGACTCACTGCTAGAGGCTGGGACTCAATGGCTGAGGATGAAACGAGGTTTGGAACGTCAGAAATTGCCATGTAGGGACTTGCTTCTTTTGAATATTGAGCAATTAACTTTCTGCTTCCTCTTCATTCCGAGCCCGAATGATTGAGCTAATTTCAGAAGGAAATTGCACTTCTTTATTATACCTAAACTGTGGAGATTGAGGAATAAAACACTGCTAATAATGAGAATTCCTCTTTCCAGGTCCCCTGGGTGGAGGCAGATTGTTGAGACAAGGTCTCTGCAAGCCAGCGGCCTGCCCAAACACAGTGAGACAGGGAAAGTGGCATCGAAGACACTAAGGGCTGCTCTCAGCCAGCAATGTGGCACACTCAGCAATGTCTTGGCTGCCTCCCTGACCATTACAGAGACTCCGGTTCAAGTGTCTGTGGAGCTGCGTTAATTTGCCTGCAAGGAATTGGGAATCACAATTGGAAGCGTTTACTTTGGAGAGATGATCAGCAGAGAGAGCTTTGAGAGTAAGCACACAGCAGCAGGCATGTGCTGACTGCAGTTCCCCAGCTACAGCAGCTTGCGTTTATGTAACCCAAGAGAGACGGCCTGGTTGAAGTAGCTAAACTAATCCTTAGCCTGCCAATCAAACAGCTGCTCAGGCTCTGAACCAGTACTGGTAACTATTTCCGTAACTGATTAAACAGTTCTAATTTTTGCAATGCTGTTATTCTGAGTATCTGTTCAACATCCATTCCCTTCACCATTGACACTCAGTAGCTGCAGTGCGTGCCATCCATAAGAGACACAGTTTTAGCTCTATTGGGAGCCGTGATCATGTCACTGAACCAATACAACCACAGAGAGATGGCCTCACATTCTATGGTGAATCATGAAAATTGAATTCAATCATCTTCTGGAATTAACACTAGTTTAACTGTGACCATAGAACCACAGCTGACTGCTGTAAAAGCCCATCTGGTTTATGAATATGCCTTTGGAAGGAAATCTGCCATCAATACCTGGTCTGACCGACATGTGACTTGGTCATAGCACTGTGGCTGTCTCTCCACTATAAGAACTGCAATCATTTACAAAGGCAGCTCACCACCCCCTTCTCCAGGGCAATGACAGACAGGCAATGAATGCTGGGGCAGCCAGCGCTGCCCAGATCCCATGGGTACATTCAAACAAATACTTTTATGATCGAAATGGGAGTCATTCAGGGTTCCGCAGTGGACCTTGCCCAGTCACCCCATCTGGGAAATGTCTGTGAACGTGTTGTGAGAGCGCAAGACCAATCTGGGATATTACATCTGAGATACTGGCCATTCAGTCCATCTGCTCCATGCTAGTAGTTTTGCTTCATACAGTTCTCCTCCCTCTGACCTTCAGCAGACTCTATTACCGTAACCTTGTATTCCTTTCTGCCTCACGTGTTTATCCAGCTTCCCCTCAGGTATATTACACAGAACACAAAACAGGTCCTTCAGCCGACCATGTCTGTGCCAGCCATGATGCTATTCGAAGCTAACCCCATCTGCCTACATGGTCCATATCCCTGCATTCTCTGTCTGTTCATGTGTCTGTCTAACTGCCTCTGAAACCTTGCTGTCATATCCAGTTCTCCCACCTCCCCTGGCAGTGTGCTCCAGGCACTGACCACCCTCTGTGTGAACAAACTTGCCTCACACATCTCCTGGAAACTTTCCCCCTCTTCAGGTTAGACCTATGTCCCCAAGTATTTGACATTCCCATCTTGGGAAAAAAACTCTGAGTGTCCACCCTATCCATGCCCATCATGATTTTATGCACTTCTACCAGGTCACCCCTCAACCTTCGACACTCGAGCAAAAACAATCAAAGATTGTCTATCCCCTCCTTATCGCTAAAACCCTCCAATCCAGGCAACATCCTGATAAACGTGTTGTATACCTTCTCCAAAGCCTCCATATCCATCCCATCGTGTGGTGACTAGTACCATACACAGTAACTCCAAATGTGGCCTGACTAAAGTATTTTACAGCTGCAACATGACTTGCCACTTTTTGTATTCAGTGCCCGAACGATGAAGGCAAGCGTGCCATGTGCCTTCTTTACCACCTCGCCCACATGTTGGCACTTGCAGGGAGCTGTGGACGTGCACCCTGAGACCCCTTGTACCGATGGAAAGGTTTTGCAGCTTCCCTTGTTTGATATTACTGTGATAACATACAGGGCAGATCAGGATACCCCACAGACATTGTTCTCAAACCTGGCACGGATACACATTGGACAGAACCCCTTGAGGATGATCTCCAATGTGGAAGACCCCATCGGGGATTGGGATCACAGCTAAACTGATCATTCTCACCCCCACTAC
>NC_057721.1:84485266-84492179 GCF_004010195.1 Chiloscyllium plagiosum | reverse complement strand
TATATACACAGACATATACACTTACACATATATACACACACACCCATGCACGTATATACACACACACACCCACACACACACATATATACATACACACCCACACACATGCACATAGACATATATACACAGTCTCTAAGTGACAGGAATGTAAAGAATGCTATAAAGTTACTGTGAGGAATTACCAAATGCTCACAAACCTACAGGAGTGGGGCAAGAGGCAGTCTGATCGAGCTGTGATGTATTGGGGGAGAGTGTGGGATTGGGCCCACTGAGATTCGGAGCAGGAAGCAGACAGAATGGAGCTGGGAAAGGGAACAGAATAGGGGGCAGGGTGGGGGCAGGAGGGTGGGGCTGCCTGAGGGACACGATGATGGAGCAGCAATACAGTGAGGTGAAGAGAGTCTGCAGTTCAACTCCTATCCAGCAGCTGGGAAGTTTATTTTATTCATTCCCGGGATGAAGGCATTGCTGACGAGGCCGGTATTTACTGTCCATCCCTAATTGCAGAGGACAGTAAGAATTAACCTTCTTGCTGTGGGTCTGGAGTCACATGGAGGTCAGACGAGGTAAGGATGGCACTTTCCTTCCCTGAAGGACATTAGTGACCCAGGTGGGTTTTCCCAACAGTTGGCAATGATTCCATGGTCATTATTAAACTCTGAATTCTCAATATTAATTCCACTATCGGTCAAGACAGGACTCAAAGCCGGGTCCCCTGAACATTCACTGGGTCTCTGCATGAACAGTCGAGTGATAATACCACACGGCCAGTGCCTGCCCAGGTTAGTCTGGTCAGTACGACAATGCTGTTGGAGGAGTGAAGGCAAGGAAGAGAGCTGCACTATTAAATAGACTGCAGCAGCATGGACACCATATCCAACTCAACCAGAACACAGGACCAATCAGGACGAGGAGAGTGTTGACGGGAATACGACCCAGCCACCTGGAATGGAAGGGCGGGGGAGTGCGTGACAGGGTCCTGGTGACTCACCGTATACAAACAGGATGTACTCAGCACTGTTGTGGCCCATGGTGTTCGCTGCCTCACAGTAATATGTGCCATTGTCGGTTTTATTCAGGGCGCTGATGATCAGCACATTGCCCTCAACCACCATGCGGTCAGGATCCGGCAGCTCCGCCCCATCTTTCTTCCACTTCACTGCCTCAGGCCTGAAACACAAACACAAAACACTCTTCATGGGAACGGAGACAGTGTGGCACTCCCTCAGTACTGACCCTCCGACTGTGCAGCACTCCCTCAGTACTGACCCACTGACAGTGCAGCACTCCCTCAGTACTGACCCTCTGACAGTGCAGCACTCCCTCAGTACTGACCCTCCGACAGTGCAGCACTCCCTCAGTACTGACCCTCTGACAGTGCGGCACTCCCTCAGTACTGACCCTCTGACAGTGCGGCACTCCCTCAGTACTGACCCACTGACAGTGCGGCACCCCCTCAGTACTGACCCTCTGACAGTGCGGCACTCCCTCAGTACTGACCCTCTGACAGTGCCGCACTCCCTCAGTATTGACCCCCTGACAGTGCAGCACTCCCTCAGTACTGACCCTCTGACAGTGCCGCACTCCCTCAGTACTGACCCTCTGACAGTGCAGCAGTCCCTCAGTACAGATCCTCTGACAGTGCGGCACTCCCTCAGTACTGACCCTCTGACAGTGTTGCACTCCCTCAGTACTGACTCTCTGACAGTGCAGCACCCCCTCAGTGCCGGATTTGTGTCAGGATGGGCTGATAGTTAGCTTTCAGAATCTTATATCTTTACTGAATGCTGTCCATGCCCATATTACATCATTCTCTTAAAATCACGAGTCTGCATTTGGTTCCTTGCAGAATTTGCTGACATTTCGGTTTTTGCTGTAAGTTCACTGAAAAACATGCTGCTTTTCTGTGCAGGTTTCCTTTTTTCAGTGAAACAGCTTCTCAGTTGAATTGAGAGGCATGATGTTAACGAGCCTTGATAGCACTGGGAGGATTGGACAGTGTCCATCAGCCCTGACTCACTGACATCCAGCCCCTGGCAAACTATTCCTTCTTTTCCAAATTTGTCCTCTTTCTTGTGAAGTGGCACTTTGTCTCCTGTCTATCTCTGCACTGTCTGTGGCCCCACATCTCTCTGATGTATGGATGTCCTCTTTTTGTGACCTGCTGGTTATAATCACTCGTGCCTTGAGCTGCCTACAGCTGAAGGACTGGATTCTCTCGCTAACCACTCATCCTTGCTCTCCCACTCTATGATACTTCTCAAAACCTCTTTGTCCAGTCTTTTGGAGATTTGATCTCATGTCTTATGCGGAAGCATACCATCTGAATAATGAAGGGCTACAGAGCTCAGGGATACAGAGGGATCTGGGTGTCATGGTACATGAATCACAGAACATTAGCACACAGATACAGCAAGTAATCAGGATAGCTCATCGAAAGGTATAGTTTGTTGTGAGGGGAATTGAATGGAAGAGTAGGGAGATGATGCTTCAGCTATACAGGATATTGGTGAGACTGCATCAGGAATCTGTGCTGTTTTGGTCTCCTTTTTTAAGGAAGATTTTACACAGTAATATCTGGAATGGTTGGATGGGATACACCTATATCCACAATGAGGTACCTAGTGGAAGACGGACTATAATATGGTGGAGAGTGACATTGTTGACTGAGAGACTGGGATTGTGAATCTAACTTGGCGAAACGATGATGGTGTGAGGCGCAAGCTGGCTAAGATAAGTTGGGGAACATTACTAAGGGGATAGCTGATGGTATTCATGTGAACAATGCGTGGAGGTGGTGCAATAATAGGTCATTCC
The DNA here is from genome assembly GCF_004010195.1 of Chiloscyllium plagiosum. NCBI lineage: Eukaryota > Metazoa > Chordata > Chondrichthyes > Orectolobiformes > Hemiscylliidae > Chiloscyllium > Chiloscyllium plagiosum. The sequence goes on along the minus strand of NC_057721.1, from coordinate 84,489,362 downwards.
TGTCTGACACCAAAATAAACCAGAAAAGGTGGCCTGACCATGGAAAACAGGAACATTCAGGATTGTATTACATCCAAGCAAGCAGGGTTCAAACTGATCATTAAAGTCGCAGAGCTTTGGTTTGGGGCAGTTTCGATTGAAGAAAAGGGGGTCAAAGGGATTGATTAATTGAGGGAAAATACACAATCAGAGTGAGATTCTGGGGAACTGAGTGTCAAACCTTCGACAGGTCGAAGAATGAAATTGCTCATTATTCCTTTCTGGGATGGCCTGTTCTTGGACAAAAAAAGAGAAATTGCTGAAAGATCTCAGCAGGTCTGGCAGCATCTGTGGAAAGAGAAGCAGAGTTAACATTTCGGGTCCGGTGACCCTTGTCCAGAAGGCTCTGCTGGGGAAGGGTCACTGGGACCTGAAATATTAACTCTGCCAATTCTCCACAGATGCTGCGAGAGCCGCTGAATCTCTCCAGCAATCTCTGTCTTTGTTGAGATTGCCAGCCTCCTCTCATTGGCTCCTCGTGATTGTACTGAGTGACAGGGCAGGTTCAAAAGGATGAAGGGCCTCCTCCATATGGTCATATGTCAATAAATGAAGAGAAAGACATTTGACAAATGTAACTCCCCCTGCTGGCTCCTACGGGGAGAGTGAGAACGGGGAAAATTGTGATGGTAAATCACATATTCTGATTCTGTCTTCACAATAAAGTCCAACACAAGAGGGTCCTGTTTAAAATGAAATGAGTTCAGGGTCAGTGCACTGACGTGGATAGAGAACTGGCTGGGAGGCAGGAAACAGACACCAGGTCAAACGGGACATTTTAATATTGACAGCCAGTGACTGGTGGGATACAGCAGGGATCAGTGCCCAGGCTCAGCTATTCACCATCGATAGGAATGATTTAGATAAGGAACTATTTGTAATATCTCCACGGTTGCAGACAATACAAAGCTGGGTGGGAGGGTGAGCTGTGAGGAGGGTGCAGAGATGCTTCAGTGTGATTTGGACAGGCTGAGGGAGAGGGTGATTGCACTGGCAGATGCAGTGTAATGTGGAGAAATATGAGGTTACCTACTTTAGTGACAAAAAACAGGAAGGTGGATTATTATCCAAATGGCGATAGTTTGGGAAAGGGCGAGAGCCAATGAGACCTGTGTGTCCTTGTAGACCAGTCACTGAAGGTCAGCCTGCATGGAGCAGCAGGTGGGGAAGAAGGTAACTGGGATGTTGCCTTCACAGTGAGAGGATTCGAGTACAGGAGCAGGGATGTCCTGCAAATACACAGGGGCCTTGGTGAGACCATTCCTGGAGCATTGTGTAGTTTTGGTCTCTGTATCTGAGGAAGGATGTTCTGGTTATAGAGAGAGTGCACCGAAGGACTACCCTGTCCAAAGCCTCCACATCCTTCCTTAGGTGGGCCATAAGAAGCACACACAATACTCTGAATAGGGCCTGGCCAAAGTCTTATGCAGCTGCGAAATAACATGCCAACGTTTATACTCAATGTGCCGACCAATGGCACATCTTGTTCCCCACCTTATCCCACGTGTGTTCCCACTCTCAGGGAGTTGATGGACTTGGACCTAATATTCTCTCTGTATATCAATTCTCTTAAGAGTTCTACCATTGACTGCATGCCTTCCTCTCACATTTGACCTCCCAAAATACATCACCTTACACTTGTTCTCTCGAAGGGTCATTGGACCTAAAATGCTAACTCTGTTTTCTGTCCATAGATGCTGCCAGACCTGCTGAGTTTTTCCAGCAATTTCTGTTTATGTTTGTCTCCTCAAACTTGTCTGGAGTAAACGCCATCTGCCATTTCTCTGCCCAACTTTCCAGCTGATCGATATCCTGCTGTAACCTTTGGTAACTTTCCTCACTATCTACAACTCCCCAATATTCATGTCACCTGCAAGTTTACTAACCAGACCAGCCACACTTTATCCAAATTATTTAAACATATTACCAATAACCGAGGTGTCAGGATTGATCCTTGCAGAACACTACTGGTCACAGACCTCCAGTCAGAAAAGCATCCCTCCACGCTACTCTCGGCCTGCTATGACCAAGCTAATTTTGTATCCAATTTACCAACTCACGATGGATCCTGTGACTAAACAAGGGACCTTGTCACATGCTTTCGTTATGTAGACAACACCCAGCGCCCTACCCTCATTTCATCACTTCCTCAAAAAGAAACAATCAAATGCATGATTAAATCCTGTCCCTAACAATCTTCTCCAGTAATTTCCCTCCCACTGATGGAAAGCTCACCAACCTAGCATTTCCTGCATTTTCCCTATTGTCCTTCTTAAACAAAGGAACAACTTTAGCTATTTTCCAGTCCCCTGGGACTTCACCTATGGCTAAAGATGATACAAAGGTCCTTTGTCAAGGCCCTAGCAATATAATACAGCGTCAACCAGTCCAGCCGTAGAGTGGGTGTCTTATTGGTGAAGACTTGATGGGCGAAAGAGCCTCTTCCCTTTTGTGTGATTCCATGAATCTATGATTGAAAAAGTCGGATTCCCTGGTAGGATCCACAACAAATTGTTCTGGGAAACTGTCCCTACAGTGTGGAAACAGGTCCTTCGGTTCAACAAGTCCATACCAACCGTCTGAACAGTAGCCCACCCAGACCCATTCCGCTACCCTATATTTACCCCTGACTATGAGCAATTTAGCATGGCCACCTGCACATCTATGAATTCTTCCTCATGACTTCCTCTGTTGATCTGACTACCACAATCAACATGAAGATTAAAGTCACCCATGGTTAATGTACTGGCTTTTTTACACACTCTCATGAGCTCCTGGTGTATCTCTGTCCCACCATGTAGCTCCTGTTAAGGAGCCTATACCTGACTCCTACCAGAGTCTGCTTCCTTCAATGCCTTATCTCTGTCTGGATGGATTCTACACCAGCCAATTCCAGAGCATTTCTTACTAGCCTTGTTATTCCACCCTACAGCAACATTCCCTGAGGTGCCAATGAGAATGGCCCCTCATGTGGTGGGTGACAGGTGGTGGAGGAGAAAGGAGGGAGGAGAAGCCAGTGTGTGTGAGAGGGAGAGAGAGAGAGAGAATGAGTGAGAGACTGAGTGACAGAGTGAGAAAGCGAGTGAGTGAATAAGAGAGTGGGAGAGAAAGAATGTTGGGAGGTGAAGGCTGCAGGAATTGGCCTTCTCAGGGTACACTCTGTGCTTTCAGCGTTTGTGCCTGTTTTCAGGCCTGTCTTCTTGACAATGATGCTTATGAATTGCCACAATCAGGGAACACAGCCTTGCTGTTAAAGTCACCTCAGCAGTTTTGGAATGTGAGAAATGTGCCACGCTGACAGATAATGCTCCTGCGGGAACTCATTCACACACAGAAAAGCAATTTACACCACCTCAGGTGTGCTGCGTCGCTAGAGTTAGTCTCAGGGATCAATTTAACTTTACAATCAGGCAATCCCTGATCTAAATTATTTGCAACTTCAATTTACACTTGCAGGAGGTTTGTAGTGTCTGGCAATTCTCTGTCACTGAGAGGTTGACATGAACGTCTGTTTCCTCAATCCATTTCATTGAAGGAGCATGTACTGAGTTCTGGTTTGATAGAAGCCTGTTTCCTATCAATGAGGAGAAAGGAGATTGTTCCAAGCCCAGGATGGCACCTGAATGATATATAATCGCCACTATTCAGGGAGGTGCTGGCAGCTGGGGCCCACCGATGAGACAGAGACGATACATCTCTCCCCAGCAATGGGAATAATTCAGTGTCGAGCGAATCACGCTCCCAGGCTTCACTGAGCCACCGGAACCGACATCGGGAACCAGAGAAAGGTTCAAACACAGAACAGGTCTGTCTGTGAGAACAACTCCATGAGAGTCACGCCCCTGGCCTTTCCTCACATTCCTGGGCATTGTCTCTTTTCAGATAACAATCCAACTCCCTCGTGAAATGCTCGAGTGAACCTCCCCCTCCCCCCACACTCTCAGACAGTACATCCCAGACCCTAACCCCTCGAGTGAACCTCCCTCTCCCCCCACTCTCAGACAGTCATTGCAGAAACCCCAACCCCCCGGGTGGACCTGCCTCCCCCCCCCCCCCC